>NW_023605504.1:0-80001 GCF_013339745.2 Dermacentor silvarum
AGTCGAATTGCAAGCTTCAATATTGCAATGGTGGAGCTCAGATTGACACAGCTTTTATTTGTTTAAAAATTAGCTTTGTAAAGTTCGAAAGGTATTATACCTCTCTTCGATACTCGCTCTCGGCCGTATTTTTTCAAAGAACACCTCCGCATCTTACTAACGTCTAAACATTGACAAGAATGTCGTTTGTTTTTTGTTTTGTTTTGCAAATGAACTTTTTTTTCGTTTTTTTAGTTGGAGTCGGTGCGCAATATGTCGGTTCAATAAATAAACTTCTACAGATAGAACGCTTTAGGGAGTCTTAGTAACGCAGTTGTAGGTTTTCTTACGCAGACATTTTAAAACGAAGGTTTCTCTGCCATGTTCTCTGTTCGGCAGGCTCACATAACACTTGTATGCTTACCGATATAGTAGCGCGAGTAAGCATAGCTCTATATTACGTAACGAAATAAATGCTTAATGAAACCTTAACAAATAATGCCGGCTGACTGGCATTTGCTAAAGCTCACCAACATGTCAGTGAAATGACACAATATATTCAATGGATTCATCGATTTACTTGATTTTTATTCATTAATGAAATCGGTATGTTCCACTGGGTGTGTACTCGCTCTTGCCCAATCCTCCAGGTTGGATATGCACCCTGCGACACGAAAAGTGCACAATCCTTACATGTAGTTAAATACGTGTCGGTCTTCTCTGTGCATTCACCTGCCGTTACATTCACAAGCGTGATACACCGACTTCTCCCTCGTGACGTCGCTGCGTGGACGTCGCACACTGTGCATCCGCTTGATTTGGCGCCTTTTTTTTACAGCGAAGCTGTTATAGGCTAGGTTCGAGGAAATCGCGCCCAGCAACGGAAGTAGATAGATGAACAATTTCAGACGCGTCGCGCCACCTTGTGGCGTAGTATGAAAACGTCGGGATAGCGGCGTTTTAAACTTCGTGATCGTAAAAGAATTTCAGACGCGTCGCGCCATCTTGTGGCGTAGTATGAAAACGTCGGGGGTAGCGGCGTTTTTTAAACTTCGTGATCGTAAAACAATTTCAGACGCGTCGCGCCACCTTGTGGCGTAGTATGAAAACGTCGGGGTAGCGGCGTTTTTAAACTTCGTGATCGTAAAAAATTTCAGGCGCGTCGCGCCACCTTGTGGCGTAGTATGAAAACGTCGTGGTAGCGGCGTTTTTAAACTTCGTGATCGTAAAACAATTTCAGTCGCGTCGCGTCACCTTGTGGCGTAGTATGAAAACGTCGGGGTAGCGGCGTTCTTAAACTTCGTGATCGTAAACACATTTCAGACGTGTCGCGCCACCTTGTGGCGTAGTATGAAAACGTCGGGGTAGCGGCGTTTTTAACTTCGGGATCGTGAAATAATTTCAGACGTGTCGCGCCACCTTGTGGCGTAGTATGAAAACGTCGGGGGTAGCGGCGTTTTTAAACTTCGTGATCGTAAAACAATTTCAGACGTGTCGCGCCACCTTGTGGCGTAGTATGAAAACGTCGGGATAGCGGCGTTTTAAACTTCGTGATCGTAAAACAATTTCAGACGTGTCGCGCCACCTTGTGGCGTAGTATGAAAACGTCGGGGTAGCGGCGTTTTTAAACTTAGGGATCGTGAAATAATTTCAGACGTGTCGCGCCACCTTGTGGCGTAGTATGAAAACGTCGGGGTAGCGGCGTTTTTAAACTTCGTGATCGTAAAACATGATGATGATGATGATTTATTGGCATCCCCTTTGAAACGGGGTGGCGATAAATAGTCACCTAGGCTGCTTGATTTAATCAGGTATACTACACATGTTCTTTATCTAGCATTTTTGTATACCCTCTCATTATCTTTTTTTGAAAACTTTAGCTTGTACCGCTGCCTATGATTTTAAGAGATCAGGTCGTATCCATCTTTTCCCTGCTTTTTTTCCACCAGTACTCTAATCGTCTCTTGCTGATCTCTACGGCTGATCTGTTTAGTTTCCTTCCACTTTAAACCCCAGCGCTTCTGGGAGTTGCACGTTACCTACGGTTCTCGCTGGGTGGATCCCGTCGCATTCCATTAGGATGTGCTGAGTGGTCTCTGGATCTTTACTGCAGCATACACATGTCTCATCTAGTTCCGAATATTTGTTCCGATATGTTTTCGTCCTTAGGCAACCGGCTCGAGCCTCAAATAGCAAGGCACTGCCCTTTGTGTTATCATACAGATTTTCCCTTCTAATTTCTTTCTTCTCATTCTTGTAAATCTCCATTGTCCTTTTCGTTTCCATTCTTTGCATCCAATTCACGGTCTCTATTTGTCTCACTTTCTTTCTGATGACCCCTGGTTGTCTATTTACAGTTTCGATTATCCTGTACTTGGTTGCCAAGCTTCCTTGACCTCTTCCTCCATTCTGTGTCCACGCTTTTCATGTAGAGATACTTGTGCACTTTAGCCGCCCATTTATTTTCATCCATGTCCCTGAGCCTTTCTTCAAAACTAATTTTGCTTTGTGCTTCTCTGACTTCAAAAGAGGCCCAACCCATGTCTCCATGCACTGCCTCATTTGTCGTATTACCGTGTGCTCCCAAAGCCAACCGGCCTACTGATCTTTGGTTAACTTCCAAACCCGCCAATATATCCGATTTTAAGCATATAATGGCATTTGCGAATGTTAGCGCTGGCACCATTACTCCTTTCCAGGTTCCACGCACCACCTCATACTTATTGTGGCCCCACAGTGCTCTGTGTTTCATTATGCTGCATTCCGCTTCCCCTTTATTTTCAGATTATCTTGGTGGTTGCTTGAGTAATTCTTTCCTTCGTTTATGTGTACGCCGAGGTACTTATATTGCTTCACTATGGGTATTACTTGCTGTTGAATTGACACCACGAAGTTACTCGTGTGTTCATTAAAGATCATAATCCCTGGTTTCTCTGTGCTAAACTTAAGGCCTAGATTTGTCGCTGCGTTCCCACAGATATTCGCAAGTATCTGTAAATCTTTTTTATTGTCCGCTAGTAGCAAAATGTCGTCTGCGTACATCAATCCAGGGACCTTCTGTTGCACCATTTGTCCATTACGCATGTAGGATAAATCAAAACCTAATTCGCTGTTTTCCAGTCGTCTTTCTATGCCCTTGACGTAAAGCGTGAACAACAATGGTGACAGAGGGCATCCTTGCTTCAATCCTTGGTGAATTCCCACCATTTCATTTCGTTTTCGGCCTTCCCATGCCACTTGTACTTGGTTGTCTCGATATATCTCCCTCAGCAGCTCCACGAAATCGTCATCTATGCCTTCGTATTGAAGAATATCCCACAACCATTCGCTGTCTACGTTGTCATAAGCTCCTTTAATATCTAGAAATGCTACCCATAAAGGTCTTTTCTGAGCTACTGAAATCTCTATGCACTGAGTTAGTACAAACATATTGTCTTCTAAGCGTCTGCCTGGCCTGAACCCATTCTGTAGTTCCCCCAATACACCGTTTCCTCCACCCACTTCGACAGTTCTAATTTTATGGCTTGCATTGCCAGTCTATATATCACCGACGTTACTGTAACTGGCCTGTACGAGCTCGTCTTATCCTTATCTCCTTTGCCTTTGTAGATGAGATTCATCTTGCTTTCACGCCATCCAACGGGGATATTATTTGTTCTAATCACTGCTCTATGGCATTAGTCAGCAGTGCCTTGCTTTTTGGACCGAGGTTTTTGATTTCAGACGCGTCGCGCCACCTTGTGGCGTAGTATGAAAACGTCGGGGTAGCGGCGTTTTGAAACTTCGGGATCGTAAAACTTGAAGATGATGATGATGATTTAACTTTTCTCGGAGTCTTTGTTGACACTCATCTTAGAGTTTATAAACAAATTTCTTAAATCTGAATTAGAATATCTTTTGGCGTATGGGCCCTTCCTAAAACCAGATTCTTTCTCCTCCATGTGCTCACAACATTATATTACGCCTTTAAGCAGTCATATAAACTGCTGCTTCTCATCATTGGGTCATACATACTCCGTTCAGCTATCCCGATTGAGTAAAGTCCAGAAACAAGCCGCTGGCATTATTAAATTGGCTCCATGGTTGTCACCTTCCTTGCCCATTTTTGTTGATCCTAACATTTTGTCTTTGCCTAGCCTTTATTTATATAATATAGCCATTATATTCTGCAAAATTAATCACCGTGTCCTCACTTTATGCATTTTCCCACAAGTGCTCTCTAATCCTAATTCTACTCGCTTTGCTAACCATCGTAACTTGCCCTTGCCTAGCATCCCTACTAATTATAGTAGGCACACTTTCTTTTTTATTTTTCTTCAGTATCATTCTGGAATAGTTTACACACACATATGAAATGTGTAGCTTCAATGCAAATGTGTCAGAAAAACCTGAAACAATTCGTTTTTAAACTATAACTAATAATCGCCGGTGCTCGCGTAATTTCCAGAAAGTACAACATTATTGGCGTGGCGTATGCAATTTGATTACACAAGATTCGGCGACAACAGATACATTTAGCGATAAAAATCCCGAGAGATCCGATGCATGCATGCGCGTCTTGCGCTGAGCGATAACATTAAACTGTTAGCGGTTGAAATGCGGTTAGGATTATTCGTAAGCAAGTACGCGTGTCAATGTATACCATTGTTCTCGCGTTTTACGCCTGCTTTTGCGGCTTTCAAGTTGACAAGAGAGCATGTATGTGGATAGTTAGCAATGATTGTGTCTGCGCTCGAAAAATTCACCAAAAGTACGGTGCAAAAAAACCGCATTTCCCGAAGGGGAGTATGAGGAAGTGCGAGCACGGGGTGATGTATGAGGGGCGCGCGCGACTAAACTGCAGAGCCGAGCGAAGGAGACGGCAGCGAGAGGCACGACTGACGCGCCGGCGCACACACACAACACGTGACGGCGGAGCGAAACACGCCAGGCGGTTGGAGAGGGGGTGAGCGGTGGGGAGAGTACGCACACGGGACCTTACGCACACGAGGGCTGTTACCGGGCGAGGAGGGAGCTGTCAGCGCGAGGGGAGAGTCAGCGGCCGAGGGTGAGTGCAAACCTAACGGGGGGAGAGGCACACCACTGCATGGCGCCGTGACGTCACGGCGCGAGAGGGTGCGAGGAGCCGGCGCGGCGCGCGCAGCCACGGCGCGGAGGCGCCAACTGCACAACGCGCCGTGACGCCACGGCGCAGAGCGGTGCGGAGCCGGCGCGGGGCGCGCGCAGCCACGGAGCGGAGGGCGGAGCGCGCGCAGTCCACGGTGGTCGTGACGTCGCTGCGCCGTTTGCTACAGACGCTCCTCTCCGCTCCTCGCGCCGTTGCTAGGGGAGAGGAGGAGCGCGGATGCCGGCGGAGTTTTCGGGGTCGCTTAGAAGTGCAGTCGCACTTAAAATTTTACGCTGATCAAGATATTATGTTTCGACAGCACTGAAAATAAGCATAGCAAACGGTTACTGCAACAGGAATGCAAATCACGTCACTTTTCGTAAAATGTGGTTCGGTCTGGCGCAGCAAAATTAAGCAGAAAGAAAAAGGGACAGAAAGAGTGCCAATCTGCTCTCATGAAGTCATGCGAACACAGATGGTAGAGAGCTTTCAATCGCAATAATCGAGGCTGGTTGCAGCTGGCTTCCCTACTTCGGTCCTTATCAGTGTATCCGAGATAGTGCTCCAGAGACTGAATAGCGTTAGCAGAGGACCGGTCAGCAGCAGAGGAATATGAAGAGACCGCAAATTGTGCTGTATATGCACACGGTTTCACACAACCTGAAAAAAGGTTGCGAAACGGCACGAGGTGCCTGTCGTTTTCTCCGCGCCTAATAAACTGTCGAAGCTCTGCGTCCGCATTGCCTCTCGAAGGGCCAAGCTTGCGTCCACAAAGAAGCACGCCAAGCCTTTGTGCGCTGTGCCTTCGGTACAGTTTACGACATACATCGCAGTTGCGGCCCAGTATATCTCGGCCAAACTGGACATTGCAGTAACGATCAATTAAGGGCGCACATCTTATCGATGAAAATGGCGCAGGTTCGCACTTGCCCTTTCATTATGCTTCGAGTGGCTGCGTGACGCAGTTTGGGGACACGCGTCTGCTACGCTAGAGCCGGGGATCGCTGGCGCGTTTGTTGCTGGGAGCGTTTTTTTTTTTATATAAAGAAAAAGGGCGATGCTTGTGTCAGTGTTCCAACGGCCTGATTGCGCAATAACGATTACCAATTTTTAGATTCACTATGGTGATTTGCAATTTTTTTGCCCCCCCCCCCCCAACACATGATGGCATGTGTTGTCGGTTTTGCACGGATATAACGTTGTATATATGTTTTTTACATGTTTAGTGCACTTACGTACAATCTACGTTTTGCTCTCTGTTGCCGCAAGAGTAGCACACGAATTCTACCCTCTCTACAGAAGGGCTTAATATATATAAAAAAAACATTTTACACTCTCGCTGCGGACAAAGTGACCAATGCAAATGACTCCAACCGACCTTTTGCGAGAGTAAAACAATGCCTTGAAATAAAATTCGGCCATTTACTCCTGCGATACCCTCCCTAGTTTTTAGAGCGTAATCGCTGGTGCTCGCGTCCATTCTAGAATGTGCACCACCATTCGCTTCAAACACGCAATCTCATTAGACAAGGATTCTTTCATTATATAATTGACGCCAACATTGGACAAATATCCGGCACAAGCAGGCGCGTCTTGCGTCGAACGATACCGTTTTAACAGCGGTTAGCCGGTGAAATACGGTCACTAGAAAAACATAAACAATGTACACGCATAAATTCAAAGCAGTGTTTTAAGTATAGTATATAAATACACGTTTCTTCGATACTGCTCAGTCCTGAAAGTAGTATGAGTGACATTATTTTCGCTTTTTTTATTCAGATAAAGTAATATTTGCTGAACTGTCGGAATCAGTGGTTACTATTATACCTATACAATTGGCATAATTCTGCGGCATACGTGTTAGTACAGATAATTAGTCCGTAACATAAACAAAGAAAATATAAAGATCGTCGCTTTAGTGTTACTTGCTCAAGCAGTGTGCATGATTATACTATCTAATACTGAGAAAGTACAGCTATCCAAATGGTATATCATCTTCGCATTTGAATAGAAACAGGTTAACTCACTCAGAATGTATGTTGTTCGGTTGTAATAAGAAATCAGGATCAATGCGGGGTAGCCTGTGAAGCCCTGCTATTAGGAGAGTTTGATGGGAACACGGAATTTTGCCATAGTATTTTTATTTGAAATGGACCGTGAACTTCCGAGAATGACAACACTCTGCTTATTGCTGCCAGAACGCAAGCGCGTTGGCTTTTCCGGGATCTCCCCGAAAGAGAATAAATCTGGGGAAGTCGGCCTCGGTGTCAGTGACCTCAAAAGTTTAAGCTAGGATGAGTAGTATGTTAGTTTTAATTGACAATAGAGAGATAGATACATTCTCTTGTTTTGGTAAGAGCTGTCTCTCACAGTTTAAGATTTGTTCGTATACAATGTGGTACCGCGGATTCGTTCCCCAGATTCAACGCAATCACTGTTTTTTACGCTCTCTGATGCATCGTCAAAGATGTAGCGTTTCGGGTCAATGAGTAGAAGGTATCAAAACCTTCAATTTGGCTGTACTTTGTGCACTAGTTCAGGGATTGCAGGACTTTTGTTCTCTACATTACAGTGCAGCGCGCGCTGCCTGCAGCGCGCCCCTCGATTTGACTTTGTGCAAGGCAAGTTCTGCTCGAGTTTACGGTTCTCTAGCACTCGCTACTTTGGAAATGCAGGAATCGTGCAAGCCCTCGATAGCAGACGACTTAGCGCCGGACTAGTTAAATAATGGTACGCGGACGTAAATGCCTCCCGCGTAGGTTGCAACAGTTCCCATAGCTGGCATAAGAATACCAGCTGCAAGTTCGAGGCCTGAATGGTTGTGAGGCAATTTAGTAAGTCTTGTGACGCGTTAAGTTGCTTTCGATCCTACGTGCCTATCTTGGAACGCGTTCTCTGACGAAAAAAGTCACAGGCCTGCGCAACACAGTCACAGCGTAAGCTGGTGGAGAGGCTCAAGAGTAGCTCCAATTTCGGCACCACGCACAACAGGGTCTTCGCGGCAGTCTCTTCGCCACGTCCAAACGCGGCGAAGAGACTTTCCGCCCGGCGTATACGGCGAGCTGAGGCTTGTAATGCTCTCTGCACAGCAGAGCCCAATTATGCCTGGTTGTAGCCGCGCACTTAGCTCTGCGATTCGCTTCTTCAGCAGCGGTTCGTACCTGCCGAGGAGACGCCATAACGTGTACTGATACCTGGCGCACATCTCACATCCCTTGACCCGTGGCACGGTGCGTTTTTGTTGATGCTGTTGTTGTTGATGATGATCATGGTCGTTTATTGGAATCTTCAAAACGGGCTGGTGACAAATAGTCACCTAGCCTGCTTGAGTTAACCAGGTCCAGTTACATGCAGCATGCAACTGCTATATGCAACTTACATGTCGGGCATGCTGCGTTTGCAGGCACCTTAACTAGATGGCGCCACCATACTGGCGGAGGCTCGGGATCGCGTTTATTGTGCGCCTCGTCTGAATCGCATCTCGTCGTCTGCGCCTACGCACGCTGCGTTTGCAGTAGGGTGTACTAGAATACGGTTGAGTGGGACGAGCGGCTGGGGCGGCGTATGCTTTGCAATGAGGCGCCCGACGTGGAAAAATACTGTGGCGGCGCTGCGATCGAAGTGAATTGGGCCGCATCAAGGTCGCTCCGTTGGAAACTGTTGGCGATACTGCTCGGCGGGGCCATTCGTACTACTTCGCGTGCTGGTATTTGCCTTCAGACCGCTCAAATGGTGTTCATAATTGCACATGACATTTATTTATGCATTAAGAATAAATTACTTTATTTCTTGTCTTTATTTTATTTTTACTGCCCCTCAGTGACTGCACGTGCATTGCGGCCGCAGTGTCGGCTTTGCTTCTATTGTTATTGTACGGTTCCCTTTGGAGTACAAATATTTTCCTCGTTCTTCAAGCAACATGTATCTCTCGTGTGTATTGTTGCGCATGTAGTTTTCCATCAGTAGGTCTTGCGAAACGCAGACGAAGAAACATATGTAACCGTCCTGCTTGCCGCTTCAAACAAGTAAAGCATACCTGCCCCATCCGGTGCCTTGTACTCAGATTTGCGGGAAGCATTGTTATAGATAAAAAAAGAGTAAACTGCAGTGCAACATTCCATACAAGTTTCCGCCTTCCTCGCGTAACATTATGCGGGTAATTGGTACGGGGTCATTTATTACGGTCGGACCTCGAGCGCCGAAAACGGTTTTAATTAGTCAATCTATATGCTAATATTTGACCATAAGCCGTACGTGGAATTTTTTTCCAGTCGATATTTAAAAAAAAAAGAAAACAAAAGAAAAAAAGCCTGTGCGGTAGGCTTATTAGTGGCTATATAGTGGAAACTGCGTTGCGCTGCTAAACTGGAGTTCGCGGGTTCAATCCAGGTCGCGGAATTTCATGGGAACGAAATGAAAAAACACTCGTATACTTCTATTTAGGTGCACGTTAAAGAACCGCAGGAGGTGAAAACTAAACCGGGTGCCTCATAATCATATCGCGGTTTTGCCACGTAAAACCGAAGAATTTGTTTAAACTAAATAAAAAAAAGTAGAAAGCAGGTGGCTGCGTTCTTCGGCCTTTTTCAGGGGTGTAAACAAAATAAATTATTCTCGAGTCTGATTTCCGAGAAAAACATGTTACGCTTATCATATATTTCATACATAAATATAACGCCGTTCCCAAACGTATGACTGCTCAACTCAGCAGCTTGTATATTATAAACGACTGCTTTCAGTTATCCGGTGCACTATCATAGCGAAACAATTAAAGGAACGGCGCGTCTCACATACACGTAGAGATATGTGCAGATCTGTTGCGTTCGTTGAAGAAATTAAGTGTGGTACCACATGGGGCACACAGTTTTAATGGGTTGCAAACATGGTGAGACTGTCAAAAAAGTTTTCCTTGTCTGAATCGAGTTAGCAGATTCCAGGTTAGCAAGAAATAATCTGAGTATCTCCAAGTGACGGAAAATAGGATTACTTTGGTTCTGTCTAGCTACTTGGCATTTGCATATTTTAAAATCTTGGTGCATGATAGTTGGAACAAGCTCGCAGACCGCGCAAGTTTCATCCAATATTTTATCTGCACGATGAATGTTCTGCTCCCACTGCTTTCTTCGTTCTTCGTCTCGCGGAACATTGAATAAGGATGCCTTCGGTGCCACTTTCACGCGATTATACCCCGTACGGCACTCGGGCGCGAAACAAGAGTTGCGGTCACGGTTAGGCATCTTCGCCTACCCGGGGCACACGTCTGTAACGTGGCTGACACGCCGAGATAGGTACTACACGGAAATGAAGCTGGCAGCAAGCAACGAAGTCGCAGCCAACCGACCGCCACTGCAACATAGAAGAAGAAATAACCAACCGCACGCGAGACAGCGAAACGGGCGGGCGGACTGCCGAGTTCAGGAGGAAGCTGCTGCAGGGCCTCTAGCGGGCGCATTGGCAGGCGACAGCGGCAACTTCAATGAACAGCATAGGAAGGATGGGCGAGTAAGCCAATTAGAAGAGCTTCTAGAACACTGCAGTTCGGCCCACTCGACCATGCTCTAGTACACTCTAGTTTGTAGGCACCTTAACTAGATGGTGCCACCATACTGGCGGAGGCGTTGATTGCACGCCTCGTCTGAATCGCATCTCGTCGTCTGCGCCTGCGCACTTGCCAAGGGCGCGTTTATAGGGCATTTTCCCACTGCCTCATAGCAAGCGCTTGCGTGGCTTAGCGGTACAATATCTGGTTCCCGCGCAGCGGGCGCGGGTTTGATCCCGGTGGGATCCGGGCACTTTTTTTCGCATTTCCGGCGATAGCGGTTATCGACACAGGCCGCCGGCGGCGGCGGACACCATCGCGAACCAAAACGGCTATTGTAATGAGCCCATAACAGCTTACGCTGTTACGCATAACTGCATCCACGCCGGCCATCCCGTTTTATGACGTAGTACTATTACGATAGTGATTATTGCGATAATAAAATAAAAATATGCTTCCTTTAACTACGTGCAGGACAGGCCTGAATTTAGTGGATGGGAGGTGCTGCCAGATTGCGGAAGCATATTCACGCAGAAGCCCAGCTTTGATGACAGCCCATATGAAAGCAACACGTTTATCTGACCACGAGGAGCAGCATCAATTCAAAAAGCATCCGTAGAAAATGCGGTGACAACAGTAGACGCTATGACACGCCCCATAGCCACCCACCACGGTGGCTCAGTCAGCTAAGGCATTGCGCTGCTGAGCGTGAGACCGCGGGATCGAATCCCGGCCGCGGCGGCCGCATTTCGATGGTGGCGAAGTGCAAAAACGCACGTGTGCTTGCGTTGGCATCATCATCATCATCATCCTATATTTTTATGTCCACTGCAGGACGAAGGCCTCTCCCTGCGATTTCCAATTTCGTCTGTCTTGCGCTAGTGTATTCCAACTTGCGCCTGCAAATTTCCTTACTTCATCATCCCATCTGGTTTTCTGCCGACCTCGACTGCGCTTCCCTTCTCTTGGTATCCATTCTGTAACCCTAATGGCCCACCGGTTATCCATCCTACGCATTACAAGGCCTGCCCAGCTCCATTTCTTCCGCTTAATGTCAACTAGAATATCGGCTATTCCCGTTTGTTCTCTGATCCACACCGCTCGCTTCCTGTCTCTTAACGGTAGTGCTAAGATTTTTCGTTCCATCGCTCTTTGTGCGGTCCTTAACTTGTTCTCGAGCTTCTTTGTGAACCTCCAATTTTCTGCCCCATATGTTAGCACCGGTAGAATGCAATGATTGTACACTTTTCTTTTTAACGACAGTGGTAAGCTCCCAATCAGGACTTGGAAATGTCTGCCGTATGCACTCCAACCCAATTTTATTCTTCTGTAAATTTCTTTCTCGTGATCAGGGTCCCCTGCCAGTAATTGTCCTAGATAAACGTACTCCTTTATAGACTGTAGAGGCTAACTGGCGATCCTGAATTCTTGTTCCCTTGAGAGGCTAATGAACATTATCTTTGTCTTCTGCATATTCATCTTATTCATATTCATCTTCATCATAGTCATCTTCTGCCATTTCTTATACTTTCTCGATTAAGGTCCGCAATCATTTGGTGTAATTCGTCTCCACTGTTGCTGAATAGGACAATGTCATCTGCAAACCGAAGGTTGCTGAGATATTCGCCGTTGATCCTCACTCCTAAGCCTTCCCAGTCTAAGAGCTTGAATACTTCTAAGCATGCAGTGAATAGCATTGGAGAGATTGTGTCTCCTTGCCTGACCCCTTTCTTGATAGGTAACTTTCTACTTTTCTTGTGGAGAACCAAGGTAGCTGTGGAATCCTTGTAGATGTTTGCAAAGATATTCACGTATGCCTCCTGTACTCCTTGATTACGCAATGCCTCTATGACTGCTGATATCTCTACTGATTCAAGTGCCTTTTCATAATCTATGAAAGCCATACAGAGAGGTTGATTATACTCCGCAGATTTCTAGATTACCTGATTGATGACATGGATATGATCCATCGTAGAATATCCCTTCCTGAAGCCAGCTTGGTTGGCTGAAGTCAAGTGTTGCCCTGATTCTATTGGAAATTATCTTGATGAATATTTTATACAATACTGAAAACAAGCTAATGGGCCTATAATTCTTCATTTCTTTAACGTCTCCCTTCTTATGGATTAATTAGTATAATGTTGGCGTTCTTCCAGCTCTCTGGTAGACCTCTGTACCAGAGGACGTGGCCGTTAGTCAGCACTGTGCAAGCCTCACCAGTTCTTCTAAACTCACTAAGGCCAATAATATCCCAGGCAATGCCTGATAATTCTTCAAATAGTCCTGGTAAGCTAGCCTCACTCGAGAGGGTGCGCGTGTTGAACGTTGACAGGTTCAGTTTTCATTGACGGCCTGTCCGGACCCAGAGATTCTTAGCACCCTCTGTCGCATAGCAGGTCTGACCGCCGCCTTGGTTAGGTGCTCCGCAGCCACTGGGGACTGAGGGGCATGGGTTAATTGTCGGAGTCATGAGAGAGGTAGTGGCCGAATACTGCACCAGGGAGGCCAATTCCTGTTCTGGTGAGGGAGTGACTTTGATGAAGCTTAGTGGGCCTTCGTAGTTTGGTCGCACCTGAACTAGTATAGCCCCACTAGCTCTCGGCAATATATTTTTTTCTTGCCTGCGTCAGGCACCACTCGATGCCTGAAAATGTAGTGGAGTGGAGTAGGATTTGAACTTACGACCTTCAGATTTGAAGGCGGGTATTCTACCTCTGCTACACGCCACCACTGTGCTTGCGTTGTAGTGCACGTTAAAGAACCCCAGGTGGTCAAAATTAATCCGGAGCCCTCCACCACGGTGTGCCTTACAATCAGAACTGGTTTTGGCACGTAAAATCACAAAAAGAAAAAAAGAAGAAAACGCCCCATAGCCCGCACGGGAGCATTTGGGAGCGTGAGCCAGCAAATCAAAAGGACAGCTAGAAAAGCTCGCGAGGCAATACACGAAGAAAGGAACAGGAAGGGTGCTGGGCTACCAGCTGATACCATTTCTTTAAAATGGCGTCCACCAAGGCCGAACGGAGCATTCGTGACAGCACTGAAAGTAACTACAAGGTAATCCGCTGTTAAGTGCTGTCACGCATGCTCGGTTTGGTCTTGGTCAGCGCCTTTTCAAATAAAGTTAGTTGTTCATCCATCACCCTTCCTATTCCTTTTCTGTGCCTTGCCTCACTATATTTTTCTAGTTATTATTTCCGCTTGCTGGCACACTATTACAAAGTGCCATGTACCAACTCGCCCAACAAGCCGCTCATATGACGCACAGGTAGTCACAAGAGCAGGCGCTACGACACAATTCGCAAAACGCGCGAAATGCGCCGAGCCAGACAACATGGCTTGCATTTGCCTATTCGTTTTCGAAATAAACGTTCGTCGCTAGTGCAAGCATTGTAGTTGAAATTTCTGAACTGGAACTGCACTCTCCTGCACTCACGTGGCACCGCAGCGGTACTAGCGCAGAAAGTACAGTACAGCGAAATCGAAGAGACATTAAGTAATAAAGGTGCAGACGCGTTCGTTGCGAAACAATTAAGTGTTTAGGCGCGTTATGAACACATGAACAGAAATTGTCTGCAGTGGTCTGGTCTGTAGCTTTCGATTTGCGCGCGATCGTGAGGATAGCTTCTGTTGAAAACTGAGTATAAAAGACAAGAAAACGGCGCCGTCAGTGTCATCATCGTCTGTATACTCGAAATGAAGGGAAGTAGCGGAGAGGAGACGTGGTCTTCATCCTGGGGAAAGGCGGCTCATGCTTTTGCTTCATGTTGGTGCAGATCAACAAGAGCGAATGGCCTTCAGAGGTGATATCGAGCAGTCTTTACAAATGCGGGGACGCATTTGGACATGGATTATTATCGTGAAGCTGCGAAAAGCTCAAGTTGATGTTCGAAGCAGAATTTTCTCTAAACCTCAGTTTGCACGGAAGGTCTCCATGAACATTGCGAGGAAGTTCTTGGTGAAGGTGTCTCGCTCTTCTACAGCTTCTCTGGTCTTGTGAAGAGATGATTAGACACTGATGGGAGTGTGAAGTTGAGCAGAGTAGCAGCACTCGGTTTAATGCTCTAGTATTTCGCACAGGAGACAATTAAAATAACAAGTGCCTGAACACTGAACGTTTTATTGTTCACAGGCACACATCAAATAAGTAAGACAAGAAAGACCCAGTGAAAGTTAGAAAAAAAAATTGGAGGACGCTTAAGCTAAGCCTTTAAGAGTGGAACGCGATAGCATTAAAAGATCCCTGACTGTTTGTCAGGCTTTCCGGCAACTGCAGCTTTATTTTTTCTCCAACTTCGCCTCCACATGCGGCTGCTGAGGAGGCGAGCGCCATCTGCAGAATATTTTGGCAAGGTACACCGACTGGGCGCGCCGCTGTATGATTGGTAGAAATGCTGGAAAAGGGGTTTGTATTTGAGCTTCCGCGTAACAGAATTTTGTTTTCTCGTATATTCAAATTACAATCCGACCCTAGCATGCCTGTAGGTTGTGGTTAAGTCATACTTTAGGATTTTTATGACACATTTTACTTTGAGCAATGGAATTATTTCACCAGCGCCTTTGCGCCACGCGCAAAGGCCTGTGTGGTCGGGTTGGTTCGGAATGATTTTTTCGGCCGCGGACTCCGCACGCCGAGGCCGACGCCGGATTTTCTGCGACACGGGGCCCTTAACGCTATCGCGTTAAAAAAATCAGAGCTGGAACAGAGAAATGCAAATACTTCAAACACTTCTACTTTCAAAGGGACGAAGACAGCTTTTCCTAGATTTCATCTATCTATATAAAAGCTGATTCTGAAGCCACCACTCAAGCTGCGCTCTGATGGTTCGCTCAATAATCTATATTATAAAGTGTGTGCTTCCAATATTCCTGATGCTTTTCTTCGAAATTTTTCATTTACTTTCGCTAACCTTTTCTTGTCTTACAAATTTGATGTGTGGCTGTGACAAATAAACAGCTGATAGCTTGGTCACTTGTTCGACCGTACCCTTTTCTTTGATTTTTGTGTGAAATTTCAGCGCTGTAAACAGAATGATGACGTAACGACCAGCCCCAGGTATAACGTTATGCAAGAAACTAATACGGTGTGGTCATTCTGTTTTTTCTCGGTCAACGTCGATGTTCCAGTGATCATGGCAGTTTCCAACAAATAAAACTCTTCAGAGTAATCTAACTTGTCAGCAACGCCATAATATATGAGGTTGTACGCGACTTGTTTCCGGCGTCATGGAGGCAGAGTTCAAGTTCGCAGCCTTGTCGAGCAGCTTGAGTGGTCTCAATCCTTATGATTTTTACTGTAGTTCTGGCCAACGCTCTAGGGTAATGAATTGCATTATATTTCGATTATGTGTTAGTTGGAACAGTTTTGTTTCATCAGTTGTTATGAACTAAGATTTTGTGTTTCAGATTGTTGGTCGGTTGCAGGGGCGTAGCCAGAAATTTTTTTCGGGGGGGGGGGGGGGGGGGGGCAAGCTTCTGCTTTCCTTTACGTCACGTGATCGCTAATATATGTCCGGTAGTTTAAGCAGACCCTATACATGTATATCAAAGACATGGGACCCCCCCCCCCCTCGCGTGTGCGTGTGCTTGTGAAGAAATTAAGTAAAAAGTAAAGTAAGCTCAGTAAATACAGTAAGGACGACAGGTACAGTGAGCGTTTGGGAGCAACGGTCTCTCATCGCGCCACTGAATGGACCAGTCTTCGAAAACGCATAATTGAGAATACTCGTGCGATCGGAGAAGACATCATTAATTGTTAATTTCCGTTAAGCGTAGATGGCGTCGTCCTCGTCGGGGCGACGTCAACGACATCTATACGCGTGAAAATGCACGTGTGACCAGGCTATACCTACTCCCATAGCAATAGCTTCTTCGCTGCGTCTTTGCGCTAGCAAACTTAAATACGCGCAAAAACGCGTAATGCTTTTTTTCTCGAAGCTTTCGTCGCCCTGCTCCCTGAAAGGAGAGTGTTGCATTTCCTGCGGCAAGGGCATAGGCCACTGTGTCTTCCGCTGTGTGCGAGCGCGCAGCCGTCATTTGCCTTTACGTCAACAGATTCAGAATTGTACAGAATATTTCACCGCATAGCATAGATATGACACGTGTACGCATTTAAAGTAGTGCGTGCAACTCATTTCTGCTTCACTTACGCCGGTGCAAACAGGAAGCGGCCTTGTACCTCACAGAATCTCGACTGATTGGTGTACTAGTGATCCAGGAATGAACTCCGGTCTTGTTCAGTGCATAGTGAGCATAATACATTTCTCAGGACGCGTGAACTCCGACGAGAACTGTCAGCGCCTGCAACAAGAGTTTACTTACGCTGTACTGCTCACAGCAGTAATTCATGCTTGTCGGCTGTCTGTTTCGTGCATTCTGTTGCGAGTTGGTGGAATTTCACTGCTGTCATCAACCCCTTCGTGTGTACATTGCTGGTTTGGGATTCCACAACAAAACAGCAACTACCAGCCTTCCGTAATTGCTGGTTTGGGATTCAACAACACAACAGTAATTACCAGCCTTCCGTAGGGGCGCAATCGCAAACAAGAGAAGTTTCTCGCGCAGACTAAGCCTACGTTCACACTTGGGAAGCGGCAAGCGGGCGGAAAGGCCAAAGCGGGCGGAAAGGCAAAAGCGGGCGGAAAGGCCAAAGCGGGCGCAAAGGCCAAAGCGGCCGGAAAATTTTTTCCGCGCCTGTCCAAGTTGTTCACATCTGTTTTGCTACCGCCGCGGCCGCCGCTGCCGTTTTCGTCCAGATCCATCTCGTCTGCGTACGTTTGTCGGCGTGATGGCGTTCATTATTGCATTATTTCGAGCGGTATGTTCATTCTTTGACCCACGTACCGTCATCAAAAGTGATCATTTTACGCAACTTCGCGTGTCATCTGCGACCTTCGGTAAATTCCTTGTTGGCGTTCCGTAATTCTCCTCACACGGGCGCGGTAGCGCTCAGTCACAGGTTGGTGCCTAGGCGTGATAATATTTCTTTAATAGCTTTTATTTACAAGTTGTATTAACATTTCATCATTTCGTATTGTCGGCGCCTCCAGGACACCAAAGGGGCAACGGGAACACCACAGCTAAAACCCGGGTTGGCTCTTGTGTTGGGGCTTGCCAAAGCCTGCGCGTCCTACGTGAGACCTACGCTCCCAATCTATCGTCGCGACGAGAAAAGTACCCCGCGACTTCTGCAACATACCGTACACGTGCGAGGAGAATTATGGAGCGCCAACGAGGAACCTGCCTAACTATTGTCTGCCATGGAAGTGGAAGAAGAAATGGCTTTTATACTTCTACCTACTTGTTTTCTAGAAATGGACAATGAATAAACGGAAGACGCGGACACCTCGGAAACGGCGGTGGTGGGTTCGCCTGGCTTTGCAAAAGCGCGAGAAGTTGGGTCACGCCAAGGCTTCGTTGCCGCACCTCCGGTCGCGCGACGTTGAATACTATCGCGAGTATTGCTGACAGTACGTTTTAGTGCCACTCTTGTCGTAGAGCAAGGGCTGGTTCTTGATCGCGTCGATCAGCATTACAGCCTACACTTTTGGTGCCATGTTCAATTTTACGACCGGTTTTTATTGCGATAGCAATTATATGGACACTTCAACCGGATTTCTGCCGTCGCCGTCGTCGTCGCCGTCGCAGTGAGGTTCCCTATAGATAAAATCTTCGCCGCGCGCCGTATGCTCGAGCGGAAGCGTCCGGGGACGCGCGCTATCGCGGAGAGCGAACGTACTCAATCACCCACGCGCAAGCAAGGAAGTGGGAAGCCAGCGCCGGAGGGAGCGCGGGGGGGGGGGGGGGGGCGCACTTCTACTCTGCCAACAACCGCGCTCGTCGTTCGCTTGCCCGCACAGTCTCTTATCTCCACACGGCTCTGACCTTTATGCGCCGTGCATTCGCCGCTCAGTTTCTGTTGAAGTGATAGACCGCACGTACCTTCGCCCGCTGCGCTGCGTATGCGCTCGCTGCCAGCGTTTTAACAGTCGTTGGCTGCAGTCATTCAGTGTGATCTATTCATGTTTGTTTGTGCGCGCTCACACCACGCTTGTTCATTCAGTTAGTAATAGTCGGGCCACATTTTCCAACGCACGCTACACATGCAATGCTGCCCGGGTCGGCAATGCAGCGCTACAGGTGTGTCCCTTCGCACGCGCTGCCCACGGGAAGCGCTTCTCATCAACACCACCGTTTCACACGCGTCTTCTCGTGGTCATCGAGTCTCTCTTCATGTCGGTCTACTTACGCCGCAGCACAACTGCTTACTTAATCAGCTCATGTTTACTACAATTCATATTGCTACCAAAGCCGCTCACCTTACTTCGTATGACATTGCTGTGTTGCTATCGCATTCATTGCTTCGCCCTTAGGGCGAAACTGTGACATTTTTTACATGCTAGTGTAGCTTCCAGTGAAGCAGAGCGACTTTCCACCGCGTTTCCGCTTCGACATGGCGAAAAAATCGGCCCGAGACCGATTTGGCTCGCAGCCTGTTTTTCTGACTGTTTTGCCGCCTAGGCGGGCGGATTTTTGCAAGATTTTGCCGCTTCCGACAGCTTCGAGACCAAGTGTGAACGTAGCCTAAGACGATCTAGGCGTGGCTCGGGGGCCGGGGCAAATCTCGAAGAAGGAACTTCTTCCGGAAATGCAGACGCATTACAGCGAGTATCGTTCAGGGGAATTCAGGAGTTCAAGAGTTCAGTCCGCACGGCGCGAGCGCGGCCTAACCGGCACCTGAAGGGAAGCGGCGGAAATGTGTACCGGATATTTCGACCACGTCAGGTCTTTAACGTGCACCTAAATCTAAGTAAACGGGCCTCGAGCGTTTTCGCCATCATCTAAAATGCGGCTGCTGCATTTGTTGCTTCATTTGTTGCGCAATTGTTGCTTCAGAATGCGGCCGCCACATTCTCTCCTAAAACTTCACAGTGTGTCAAAGCCTTGACAAACACCGTGACAGTTTTTTCCATATGCAGACATGATTCGCTGTAAATTACCAACCCAAACGGAAGCGCCCAGGAATGAAATTGTGATAGTAGCACCGGTTTCAGGAATTATGTCAGCGCGCAGCGACGAGAACAAAGGGTGGGTAAGTGGGGGGGGGGCGGAAAAAATTTCGGGGGGGGGTTGAATTCCCCCCCCCCCTCTGGCTACGCCCCTGGTCGGTTGGGACTCATCAGTGGGTAATGCGAGCAGTTCTGCAAATATCGCGGCGGTGTAATGATCTGATTAAGCGTCATCTAACAACATGCAAGGTATGGGTGACATGTGTGCACTTCACTGCAACAGACACACAACCCTTCTGCAAGAAACGCGAGTCTTCGTGAGACTGAAGTGGCCGAAACTCCTGCTGAATGAACTTCACGCGATGCACCATGCAATCGTGCCCTGGAACGCGTTTACTATTTTTGTCATGCTCAGCGAACTTCAAGCACAAGGCTGAAACATACACATTGCAGAAGGCAATGCAATGCTCACAGTGTATCCTCGCTGAACTAGCGGTCATTCCTCCTTCGCAGAGTGGTGACGTATTTTTTTGTCCAATCTGGCATATGTCTCATTCTTGTGGGCATCCACGTCGAGTACCTAGATACGGAAAGCACAAATACTCGTAAGAGATAATTATTTTGCGCTTCACATGTCCTGGAACTGTCGTCTTTGATAACGTGTCATATTATGTTTTGTAGGGTTTCAAGCGCTTCATAAAGGGTGCTTAAACCGAAAAAAAAAAGCACGGTGCTTTTGGGCCTCGATGCAGACCTTCTACAGAACTGCGCTACCCAGTACCATGTAAAGCTTGGCGTTGACATGATAGCCATCTGCGAGCAGGCTTGCAAAGCACGTGGTTCACGTTCTGAACCACGTGCTTTGTTTTGGTTCACGTGGACAGAGTGTTGACGAAGTATAGACAGTGCCAAATGTAGAAGTTGCGTACGTTCGCAGCACATATGCAATAACGCTATCTAAAGGCTGAACCTCTAATAGCGTTCGCACTTCAAGATTCACAGCAGTCGTTCACCATTTGCCCGTAATATATTGTCTAATGACATTTACATTTAATGTGGTTAGTTGGCTGCCACACGGGAACATATAATGTCATTGAACGAAAATGACTTGTGTAAACGAATGAGTTCGCTAGCTGAACTCATTCCAATGGATCCCTGTCGCGAATGAGTACTCTCGGCAAAGAGTGGTGGCGATGAGATTTTATATTAAAGATAAATAACTCGTTGCAGTTATTAATATGTTTTATTTCAAGTGTATTGCTCAATTTTTTGCCAAACGATTCAACTTATTCGGAAAAGTTTGAGTATTCTCGTTACCAGCAATATTGTCGAGAGCGTTTCCGGGCTCTGTGCTGAGTTGAAGCCTGAAGGTGGTAGAAGCAACTAGCGAGCAGTCAGCCTGAAGTGCAGCCGGCGCAGAAACAGACTTCAACACAGCCTGAAGCGTCCAAAGGAAAAGAGAGAGAGAAACAACTTTATTTAGCCAAAGGAAAAGAAAGGGCCCGTTGGACAGAAGCGGAGATGTTTACTCTGATAAGGATTTGGGAAGACCATATCGGCGACTTGCGGCGCGCAAAGCGTAATGCAAACGTGTATGATGCTATTGTTGAGAAGTTGCGAGCAGCCGGTATTGAGAAAACGCCGAAAGAAATAAAAAGCAAGATTGAAAATCTCGCAAATAAGTACAGGTGAGTGCACTACTACTTTTAAACATATATACTCTCGTGTGACCCCGACAACGAACCGACGGTTTCTATGCTTTGTGCTATAGCGTGTTAAAGGGCCCCTAAACCACCTCAGATATTTTTTTGAACATTTCAAGTAAACACGCGCATCGAGTTCAGAATGCAATCACGATCAACGATGCCAAACGCTGCAGCGCTACGCGCCGCGGGCGCGCCACAAAAAAAAAAAAAAAAAAAAAAAGAAAAAAAAAAGAAAAAAAAAATACAATGCCGTGGAACCCCAGCGGTCGTCACGACGTCAGCAGGGGGAAAATGGTGATGTCAACGGTGGAAACGATGTCCATTGGTCGACAAGAACCTGCGACTGTCCGGTTTGTCTGCTAGCACAAGGGTACAAACGCGCTCCCGGCTCGTTCTCGCCGTGTGCTCGCTTGTTTCGCCGCTTGCGCGTATGGAATTACAAGCCCGCAACGCAAGTGCCAAATCGCTCGTGTTCCACAGAGTCAGCTTAGCGGTCTGTGATTAGCTGCGCGAATAGAGCGCGACAGTGTTGGCCTTTCCAGAACGTGCGCGCAACACAGGGTCCTTATAGCGCACGCTTCGCACACTGTAGAAATGTGTGTCAATTAACAGGTATTTTTACATGAAATTTTCTGTTGTCGTACAGAAAATATCTGTTTTACGCCCTTAACAGAAACACGTTCACGAAAAAAACAGTAATTTTCTGTTTCTGGAGCCGCTACCCCGCCAAATCACCGAACGGTTGGTCACGTGGGCACCTCCGCTCAACAAAAAGTAAATTGAAAATCACTTGTCAGCTTTTATTAAGCACTTCGAATATTTTAAGCGCCAAAAGTTATTGCGCCTAATATTTTTCCTCAGTATTAAAAGCATTATAGATTCCGCGGTCTGTACTTTTTCTGCGGTCCTGCATTCACGCATTGGCGCCAAGAACGTGAACAGCGGCGGTACCAGCGTGCTGCGTCGGGGATTTTCACCGGACAGACTGTTCGCACACAAGGTGAGTAGTGCACATTCTTACCGGCATGAATGATACACTTTATGCTATCTTTTGGAAGTCTTGTTGCGGGCTTGTACTGCTAATGAAAGAGAGCAAAAATGAATCGCTGAGGGACCTTGCAAAATCTTGAGTGGACGGATTGCATTAGTTAGCACTAGAGTCGTTAAGACTAGGGGTCTCCCCAACTTGTTTGGAATGTCGTAATGCGTTTGCGAAGAACCAAAGGCACGCCTATATTTGCGTTCTGCGCGAATGCTAGAATAGCGTGCGCACGACAGTCGCTTCACCACCGATTCGTCACTGCTGCTTTATTGTCTGATAAAGGGTACACAGCGCGCAGAAGAGAGAGGATGCAAGTGAGCAACCCGGTAGAACACTGTAGCTTACGGGAAAATGAAAGATGCAGAAATTTCGCTTTGCTAGCAGGTATCCGCACTACAATATCCGAGTGAGAAAACGCGGGAAGTTTTTAGGGTTGCGGAACTCGCTGTGAAGTACGTACGTTAAAAAGCGCGGGGTCTGGAAACTCGTTTCTCGTGCAAGTAAAGGTCGCAAGGATATGTTGTATATCTTTATTTTTTTATTCATGCAGACACTAGTAAAATCCTTGACTATGTTGAGTTCGCGAGATTTAACATTGCGCGTTTTAATTTTTGATCGAAATAGCGTTGCACGGGTCAACGCATTCCGAAGAGTGGAAGGCACTGCCCGTTTATTCCGTTCGCTTGAGAAAAGGAATTAATCATACCCTTGCTACGCGGCCGTTTCAAATGCCGTTCAACCGAATGCCATTCCACTCGACTGCCGAATTTGCGCTGCCATACGACATTTTTCAATGATACTCAGTCGACATTCGAGATTTTGACGTTGCTTTGAAACGCGAGCACCGTCTGCACCGACATAAGCCATCGCGTCGCCCATAACTATTAGGAAGCGCCGATGCGATCGCTCGCCTTAGGAACACTTGATAGCCAAGTTGTTGACATCGCATAGGAGTCGCGCTGGCGAACACTGCGTACTCGTAACTAGCGGAAGTGGGCCGTCGTCGATTAAAATTAAAGCATTTGGCAAGCGTTTATTGTTGGTGACTTACGAAGTATATACATATGAAATGTAGCTGCTCGTTCCACTTATTTATGATACGGGTAATGTATCAAACAAGCACAGCCATCTGAGCCATTGTCGTGGGTTTCGTTGAGCCGCCGATCTGTTGATGATAGGTCAGGCGACCCTCTTGTGACCGGATTTGTCGCTTTGTTAGCCCGACAAACCTGTCGCACTACGATGACATACGTCTTTGGTCATGCTGGTGTCATTGTCGGTCTAGTACTGATGGGTGTGTCAGCGACGGTTTGCGACCGCGTACTGACCGCTGACGACCGCGTTCGTACACGCTGAAAACGAGCGAACAAAAGCGCAACTCGACGGCAGCAGCACCATTGCAATAAAGCAAGGGAATGTTGAAGCTTTTGAATGCGTTTAGAAGTCCTCGTGAAACACTACGGGAGCCTGTAAAGGCAGAATGCCATTTGAACATATCCCTGTAGCACGGGTATAAAACTGTCATATTCACGTTTACTGCGAGTATATAGGGACGTTCGCAGGGCATATATTAATGAAGTTTTTGGAAGTTCCATCAGTAGGGCTATCTCTCCCACAATTTGTCTTGGTTCATTCAGCTGTCAGTGATTTCACTTCCCAACTAGTTTTTGGTATATCAGTATAAACCCTCACTGAAGCATTTCAAAAGAAAATCTTGCCTTCAAATATGTCACTGCAAAATTATTTTGAAATTAAACGTACAAGACAGCAAATTTAGCTTGGAAAGGCATTCTTGGACGCCCGTTGAACAAAGCAGCAGTAGGATACGCTGTGGCCTGTGTGCGCTGAGAAACACACTGTGGCCATACTGAGGAATTTCGACCACCCATGCTTTGAATCCAGTGCTTATAGTTTGTGAGGTAGGTTTTTCTAATACATAAGAAGGTGGTAATTCATAAGATGTCATTTGGGGGAGCAACATCTAAATAAACTGAGCACGAGGTCGCGGGATTGAATCCCGGCCACGGCGGCCGCATTTCGATGGGGGCGAAATGCGAAAACACCCGTGTACTTAGATTTAGGTGCACGTTAAAGAACCCCAGGCGGTCCAAATTTCCGGAGTCCCCCACTACGGCGTGCCTCATAATCAGAACTGGTTTTGGCACGTAAAACCCCATAATTTTTTTAACATCTAAATAAATTAAAATTAAGTCTAAAAAAGAAGGCTGATCAGAATTTCTAAAAATACAATGCTGATCAAAAATCTGCTTCACTTGTGTCTCGGAAATTCCAACTGGTCATGATTCATTGGAAAGGAATTTTAACATGGTGGTATCACTATAATGATGGATTTTAAGAGCCTGCATTAAACCCACTTGTATGATACTGCTGTTGCATTTTTGCTACCCAATATTTAAAAACATGTTCCAAAGTGGGAAACGAATGTGAGATCAGTGCAGTGTGTACCGTAAGGATTATTACTTTTAAATTGCACCTCATGCAGTGTGGTCACTCGCCAATAATGTTTCGTTTGAGTAATACTGTTCATTGCTGTTGTGTTAATTTCAGATGTACCCCTGCAGTATATGTGGCTGTGTCAGCTCTGCACTTTCCGCATTTCTTAGGCATGTGCCTTTGCACAAAAATGTGAACAATTTTTGTGTCAAATGCCCCTTTCAAGACTGCTACAAAAAATTTTGCAAAGTTGGCTCACTCTACAGTCACTTCAGTCGTGAACACAGACGAGTTAGACATGCTGAACAAGAAAGCTGTGTTGCCGTCAGGGTGCAGCCTTGCGACTTAGTCTGCACTGTGGACAGCTGCATACAAGTCTGTAAAGATTATAAAGCTCTAATTGCACACCTGAAACTTCACATTGTTCAAGGAACAAACGTCACGTGCCCATTATGTACGAAAGCATACAATAAGAAGGCATCCTTTTCTTCCCATCTTTCACGTTACCACGGGAAGTACCTTTGCACAGTACCAGATGTGGAAGTTCAAGAGGCTATGCCTGTTCCAGCAATTGTTACCCCTCCACATGACGCTGAACAAACTGAGAGCAATGTATCTGAAGAGGAAGAGCTACGTAATACACTGGCACCGCATCAAGGTAGCATGCAAGAAACCTGTAAGAACCACGTTAGCACTGCTTTTGCCCATCTGTACCTGCGACTCTTATCTGAGCGCCATGTGCCTTCATCTACAGTTCAAGTTATTTGTGAGGCTATATATGACATACAGAATGCAAATGCTTCAGCAATGGTTTCCTGTCTCAAAGAAAAGCTCAGGGAAAAAGGTGTTGGCAGTGATGACATAGGTAAGCTGATAGATGAAACATTTGAAAGTGACTATGTTTTGGCACTGCATCGAGCACCAGATGGTGTGTTCAGGACAGAACATAGCCGTTCCTCTTTCTTCAAGAAAGAGTTTCTGTATGTATCGCCTGTCGAAATATTATTGGGAAAAAACAAGAAGAACAGGAATGCTACCTTTCATTACGTTCCAATTCTAAGTACACTTGAAGCCATGCTGGAGAATGAAGATGTGATATCACAGTGCGATAGGATGCTGCCTGAGACCCCTGGTGTCCTGAAAGATTTCACTGATGGAAACGTGTTCAAGTCTATTCCACTTTTCAAGGAGCATCCTGAAGCACTGAAGCTTATACTATTTCAAGATGCATTTGAGGTCGTGAATCCAATTGGTTCCGCAAAGAAGAAACACAAACTTCTTGCTGTTTATTTAATCCTTGGTAATCTCTATCCATGGTTCAGATGTGCACCTCATTCTCTCAAGCTGTGCTTGCTCTGCAATGAAAATGATTTTGCACATTTTGGGCAGGCCAAAGTGTTTAAGCCTTTGCTCGATGATTTGAAGAAGTTGGAAGCTGGCCAATTTGTAACTTCAAGCGGAATGCGCTTGTTTGGCACTGTGACTGCCATCCTTGGAGACAACCTTGGAAGCCATGGAATTGGAGGCTTTGTAGAAAACTTTAGCTCTGCAAGTCACATCTGTAGGTTTTGCATGTCTGAAAGAGCTGACCTTTTTTCTCCAAATGCACTGTCAGGTGTTTCACAAATCAGAACACCGGCCAATTATAATAGTGCTTTATTAGCCCTGCAAGCCAATGGTTCAAGTATAGAAAAAGGAGTGAAGTTCAATTCCTTATTCAATGAGCTGAAGTATTTCCATGTATGTGCACCAGGTCTCCCTCCTTGTTTGGCACATGATTTATTTGAGGGTATTGTTTCATTTGACCTTTCTTTGTACATGAAACATTTTGTAACGGTTCTCAAGTGGATTTCTTTACAAGACCTTAATCAGCGCATAACTTGTTTTCATTTTAAACATGGTGATTTGGCTGACAGACCGTGTGAAGTTCACCTCAAAAAAACACTAGGAGGACATGCTGTGCAAAATTGGAACATGTTGCGCTTTCTTCCATTGTTCCTGCTTGGTTCAATTCAGTCCACTGAAAATGAAATCTGGCAACAGGTTCTTTTGCTGTCTGAAATTGTCCAGCTTGTTACTGCACATACGCTAACACTCCCCATGGTTATGAGGCTGCAAGACATTATAGAGGACTACATGACAGGCAGAGCAAATCTCTTCCCTGACGTTGCCATGAAACCTAAGCATCATTACCTGCTTCATTACCCTTTTCTGATTACGCAGTTTGGCCCGCTGATAAAAATGTGGACAATGAGGTGTGAAAGCAAGCACAGCTATTTCCGTAAGTGTGCAAGAAATTGCCAGAATTTCAAGAACTTGACGCACACACTTGCTGAGCGCCATCAGCTTTATCAGGCATATAAAAACACGGGAAACGGTATTCATGGCTTATTAGTCAATAGTTCCTCATTCTCTATTGAGCTTTGCACACCAGAAATACAAAAAGAAGTACGCGAGGTGATCCTTGACGAAGATAATATAATCTCGGCTTGTCAAGCTACTATCCACGGTCTTTTTTACAAGCAAGACATGCTTGTCGTTATGAGGCGGGTGGACGGTGTGCCTGTTTTTGGTGAGATTAGGCTTATTCTTGCCACTAATGACAACTACTTTTTCTTATTAAGAACTGTCCACACAAGATATGAGTCTGCTATGCACTTCTACAACATCATCAGTAGTGATGGTCCTTTCAAATGCATGAAGCTTGAAAGCCTCCTTGATTGGACTCCGTTGGTGCAGTACAAACTTGCCCGCAACAAGTACCCTGTTGTTGTGTTGAAGCATGCTATATTAGATTTTGCTTGATTTCATGCTTTTGACAGGAAGAATGGACTTGGAAAAGCATATTTCCAGCTGGCTGCCACACTTGGACAATGAAGTGATGCAACTTACTGTACAGAAACTGCTGGACTGTGGTGTTCAGTCGCTTGAGCACCTCAAGTATGTAGTGGAAGCCGACCTAATGTTCCTGAATGTGGTCAGTAGACGCATCCTGCTCGAAAAGTTCCAGACAGCTGCCTCACCAGCCGTGCAAGTGTCCATACCAAAAGGAAGTGAAGCTTCTGTGAGCCTGTTGGGCCAGGCTTTTGATATTCCATGGGACGCATTTCCACCCGAACTCGTAAAAGCATGTCAAGAGGGCAGGCGTCCACTGAAAAGTGATCTGAATGAAATGGTTAGGACACTAAGTGACAGGGTGCTTGCCTGCCATCAGAAGCCTGGGCGCAAAGTGCTGCGAGCCATTGCGAGTGAAATCGTCAGCAAGTTTCCAAGAACTTTTGAGGACACCCTCAACGGCACCGTCATTGCTACAGGATTAGAAACGCTTCTATGGAAGC
Source organism: Dermacentor silvarum (assembly GCF_013339745.2). NCBI lineage: Eukaryota > Metazoa > Arthropoda > Arachnida > Ixodida > Ixodidae > Dermacentor > Dermacentor silvarum. The sequence goes on from NW_023605504.1 coordinate 28,174, forward strand.
TGGAGAATTGCATTAATAACAAGAGAAGGCGCAGTTCTGAGTGTTTGAAGCGGTGTGTTTCAGAAGATGAAGAAGAGTTCACCACAAAAAAGCCACAACTCCAAAAAGATTCTTATGGCTGTGTAGCCTGGCAGCCTGATCTTCCGTCCATGGAAACAGCTGAAACTCAAGAGAAGAAAAGAGAAGAGTTGCAAGCCCAATTTAGGCTAGCTTCCCCAAACAGTTCTCGAGTCACACAACTAATGGCTGAAACATATTCGTCACAGAGGCAGTTGATCAATGCCAGCAGAAGCGTGCTGTACGTGAAGGAAAACTGGCCTTTCCTCTTTGAAGAAATGCACATGTGTTCACATATCAATGTACTGCTGGGGTTCAGTGCCTCTCAAACATTTGACGATCAAATCAAGACTGTTGGGCGACAGGTTTTTAGGTATGCTCACAGCTTAATAAAAAAGGCGAACGTGAGGACATGCCTAGAGCAAATCGAAAAGGCCAGAATTGAACTAAAGACAATGGCTGTAGAGTACGAAGCCACTCCCCTCCTCCTGCTCGCCATCTTCGATGAAGACTGCGAGCTCTTCTGTAAGGTAGTCGAGGTAAGCATTGCAATCTTAGATCAAATCAGTGCCTGTCCGCCATGGCATCTCACAGCTCTTGCGTCAGTTTTGTACATATAACCCTACATAGGATACCATATTGTAGTATTATTTATTGTCTAAATTACTATTACTATTTGAAGCTAACATTGTCAAATACGATTAGAGAATGCAGCATTGTGTAAAGCCGGGTGCAATTTACGAATGAAGCAGTAAATGCCCCTCAGGAGCCAGTCAATCATGACAGATTTTCATGACGTGGTTATTTCTCTTTGACCTGTTAGCATTACATTCCAGGGGACTGGCAAGTACAAAGCGATTAACTGCTGGTTAACCAGATCAGCTGCAACGCCATGAGTCTCTTGACATTACTGGACGGAGGGCCTCTTTTGAGGGGCATTTGCCACTTCGTTCTTGAGCTGTATTTGACTATAATGTAACGTGCGTCCTGATACGGGCGGCCTGCTCAGAACCGGTGGTGTCTTACTGTGGATGTAGCCCTTGGCTGCAGCGATAGCCGCGCTTAACGCTTCTTTCCCTTTTTTATTGCTCTTCACATTCATTCTTTTTCTGTACTTTTACCATTTCCACATCCCTTGTTTCTGAGTTTGTCTTGTACTGCCACAACCGCTGCGAGAACCGTTGTGCAGAGAAATGCATTGGCATTCCAGTTACTTTCTTAACAAGCCCTTGTTTCATGCATTGAAGCACAAAATTAACTGGAATGCCAATGTATTTCTCTGCAAAGTTCGGGAATGAATATCTCGAAACTGGTGTCATCCTGAGAATTCGTTCCAAGTGGATCCGCCTTGCGAATGCCACAGCTACAATTTGTAAATTGCAGTATGGGCCAAAGGTAATCAGTTATAAACATAATTAGTGAATGTTTGTTAATTAGTCGATTATGCATTTCAATTTTTTGTGCTAGTGATGTCCCCCTCTTCGAGTGGACCAGCTCAAGAACTAGAACTGTGCCATCTGCCACAGGCAACCTTTAAACATTTTTAATGTTCGCTGAAATGCCTGGTATATATATAATATATACATGGTGGCCCATCCATCATGCACAAAAATTTAAGAATATTCAAATGCCACGTAGCTGGACAGAACCGAGGTAATGTTTGCCGTCTTTTTGAGGTACTTAAATTATTTCTTGTTCCGCCTAATTACATAATTAGTATTATTTCATCAACTTCTGAAATATATTTAAATGAAAAGTGTCAATAAGAAAATTGTAGAGCAACATGAAAAACTTTCGATATAGCCTTCTGTTGCTCAATACGTGCTACGTAAAAATTTTTCCGATTGTGAAATTGCCGCACGACTGGCTGCTCAAGGCACTTTGCGTGTATTTTCAGGCTTCTTTCATGCTGGAAAAAAACTTATGTAGGACATATTCAGCAACAGTAAGCTGTAGTTTTTCGTGTTGCTCAACAATTTTCTTGATGACACTTTTCATCTAATATTTGTAAAGTTGAATAATTATTTAGACTAAATATGTAATTAGGCGGAATAGAAAACTTGAGTATCTTCAAGTGGGGGGACGGCAAACAACATTACCTTGGTTCTGTCCAGCTACGCGGCATGTGCATATTTTAAAATCTTGGTGCATGATAGTTCGTACACCTTGTATTAGTCCCAGTATTGTAAATAATTAAGCCAACATGTGTACATGCCTATGCTGGTTTTCAGGGCTTTAACATGTCGTTGACACCTATTTACATATAAGCCAAAGCATTTAATTCACTATAGACTCTTGGGGAAAACATCACGAGCTTGAGCAAGCACTGAAATGCCTTATTTGTACTTATGCTTGGTCACATGCTTATTTGTAACCTGTGTATACTTTCAGCTTTCCCATGGTGCTGCTCTGGTGGACATTAATTCTTATATGCCTTTAATTTTCTTTTACACCAGGAATGCGCCAGTGATGAAGACCTTGGGGACATGCCATGTTCTCCTTTCATCATTGCAAAAGGTATTTTCTGTGGTACCACACCCGGGCGAGCATTCCTGATTTACTACTTCTTTTGTGCAGGAGGCAGTTTTATTACTGCAAGGAACTTCACCATATGCATTGACACCCTGCCAGTGATACACGCAACAAACCCATGCCAGGCATTCCGGCTCATGTTTTTCGCACACTTTGCGTTTAATCTTGCGTACCCTAAGGACACAAGCCTCTGCTTGGAGTTCACACAGCGGTAAGTACCGAGTTCACTTGTTAACTGAGCTGTGATTACCTTTCTTGTTTTGGTTGTTACACTTCTCACATGTGCAGTGATGATAAAGTTATATAGACATATTCATGTATCATAGGACCCTTTTATGATATTGCTGATAAGTACAAAAGCAATCTTGAAGCAGGAAAATGTTTGCTGAACCCAAACAACTAATCAGCTGTGGAATGAAATTTGGAGGCTGCTGCTGCTTGGTTTCTGCCGCTAGTAAAATAGGGCTCAAAGGAAGTTCATGTACATGCATAGAAAGGAAACACAGAGAAAACAATTTTTTTTCTGGAGTTTGTGTTCAACCACTTCTTGACTGATTTGGCTGTACTATCGGCATTGCATGGTGCTCAGTTACTAATATCGATGGCTTGGAGTGGGTGGTACTGTTGCTTCTGAGATTGTGTAGGAGTGTGTGGCTATTTCGGTGAAATTATGGACACTGCTCACAGAGGTCATAGATATTTGGCCAAGGCAGCACAGGACCCAGAGGGGTGATTTTGCTGGAAAGTGTGTGTGTGCATTCAATGCCAGTAATCATTTGGTGGTCAGGTAACCATTAATATTTATGGGTAAATTGGAATGTGTTGTCATGCTGATTTTATGCGTCGTGGATGGTGCATCGCAGAAATTGCCAGCATTCTTTTGCTATTGATGAGTGTGAGGAGTTGTGTGCATAAAATTTGTGATGGTTTGATCGCATTTCCACTACAGTTACTGAGGGCATATTGGTATAATGCTTTGTTTCTGCTGGAGGTCTGGCAGCTGATGTGGTTCTGGCATTATCTGGCATGTATGCTATAGCTAGGGTTTGAACATCCCGGCTTTTATTTTTTGATAATTCAATGGACTGTCTTTGGTGTTTGTTTCAGGAGGCATTTTTTTATAAACATTATTTCATGCAAACATCTTTCTGTTGTTTATCAGTAACATAATGTGAAGTGTTTCTGCCGTAAAAGATCAGTGTATGTATATCTTGACCCTTTTAGTACAATCAGTCAACTCAGAAGTAATATATGCACATAGTTATATCACCGTCGCAAAAAAAGTGCCAGAAGCTAAATGATGCAGCAATCAAGACTAAAATGCAATTGTACTTCTGAAAACAGTTTTGTAGCATTATCAATCGTGGCAAACAGAACATGACGCTTTTTTGTGATGCTTATGCACATATTCACGTTAGTTTCCTGTGCTCTTACTTGAGTGATCATAGAGGAATCTTGAAGAATGAGAAAAAAACAAGATGCCACGAGCAAAACAAAAAAACGGTGAACTGTAATGGCAGCACATCAAGTGCAATCTGTGATAGAGCCCACACCCTTTTGATAGAGTGGTGACAAATTTCCATTGTTACAACTTAACGTGTGTGCTGTCACCAGTATTATTAATGAAAGATAAAGCCATGTTGCTGTGTTCTTTTCCATTGCATGGTGGCGATATGGTGATGGTGATATGGCTGATATGGTGAAGCATTCAAAGCGACATGCTGATTGTTCACATTATTTTCAATGATGTTTCTGCGGTCTTTTTCGAAGTTCTCTGACTCACCGAAATGTACATTCAGCACATGGGATTTCGCATGCAACATCTGAGAATTAGTCTTTGTTTAGCGTTTTTGCCTTTCACCTGCACTGTAGTTATGTAGTTAGCGGGTTGGCACATGCAAAGCGGGTGTGTCATATTAGCGTAATATAGACACTGGCGTTTGACTGATGCCTGGAGCATGTGAGATCGCAGCCTACTTCTGGGTGCTTGCAGTCAGACATAGTGCTGGATGGGCGTGTCTACATTCCATTCAGCAAGTAAAGCGCCCAGGATAGCCGCACGCGAAAAACATTCCCTAAAATATGTTCAAAGTCATCAGCCTCGTCTTGTTTACTACAGATTCTTTTCACTGAGTGGAAGAGTGAGGCAACTATGGAACACTTGTGAAATGGCGCGTAGAGATTTCAAAACAAATGTAGCAGCTGGTGTGCGTTTTCTGAAAATGTTGATTGTCATTCGTGAAGATTCTCGGAAGATGAGCGCATCAAGGAAAGACAGGCGGCTATCATCGCCTTCAAAAGTAAACTGCATTACTTGTTCCAGCTTGTTCAGGTATTTAGCGAAGGGATCCACGGGTTATTTATTTAAGATACAGAAGCGGCTGTTCATGTACCTCATACTGCATGGCACAGGGAGGTAGTTGAATGATTGCATTTTAATTGTAAAAAATGGATTCTTTTACTCGACATCTCATCATCAGCCCAGCTATGCAGCTGCAGGGCAAAGGCCTCTCTTATATTCCTCCAATAAACTGTTCTGTTGCGGCTGCACCGAGCTCATCCCCGCAAACTTCCTCATTTCATCTGCCTACCTAGCTTTCATGACGCCCCCCCTGTTACATTTCCTTTCTCTTGGACTCCATTCCATTGTCCTAACAGACCAAACGGTGATCTTGTCTTGTATTATATGCCCTACCCATGCCCATTTCTTCGTTTCGATTTCAGCTAGGATATCATTAACTTGCGTTGGTTCCCTGACCAAATCAGCTCTCTTCCTGTCTCTTAACGTTACACCGATAATTTTCCTTTCATTGCTCGCTGGGCTGTCCTCAATATTTCAATCCTTTTTGTTAGGTTTCTGCACGACGGGTTAGTACACTCAAGGTACAGCTGTTATATACTTTACTCTTAAGGGATATTGACGAGCTGCTTGTTATGATTTCAGAGGGCCTGCCAAATGTCTTCCGCCCTATTCTTATTCTTTGACGTATGTATTGATGTATTGTGAGGCTGCCACCTTTTTTTTGTATGCGTGCTGCTTTCGTGGACACTCATTCAGTGGAACACCAGCTCGCATGTTGAGCACTGCACTCAACACCAGCTACCCAGAAGTGTATCCTCAAGAAAAAAGTATATAACAGCTGCATCTTACCGGTACTTAACTACGGCGCAGAAACCTGGAGGCTTGAAAAACGGGTTCAACTGTCATTGAGGACGATGCAGTGAGCAATGGAAAGGAAAATGATAGGTGTAACGTTGAGGGACAAGAGAGCAAAGCGAGTCAGGGAACAAACGCGGCTTAATGACATCTTAGTTGAAATCAAGAAAAATGGGCATTAAATAATGAAATCTGCATGGGCATGCCATGTAATGAGAAGGCAAGATAGCCGATAGGCATTAATGGTAACAGACCGGATTCTAAGAGAAGGCAAGTGCAGCAGGAGGCGGCAGAAAGTTAAGTGGGTAGATGAGATTAAGAAGTTTGCGGGGATGACGTGGCTGCAGCTAGCACAGGATCGGGTTATTTGAGGAATATGGGAGAGGGCCTTTGCCCTGCAGTCGGCATAGTCAGGCTGATGATGCTTACCCAGAAGTAGGCTACAAACCTATGCAATGTAGGCATCAGTGATACCTGTGTGATGTGCATACTGCACATGTGCAAACCTGCAAGCTTATTAGTGCTTGTGAAAGACGAGCAAAAAAATATTTCGCAGGTGTACATGCAAAATTTCGTTTCCCAACTGCATACCGACGAGTTGGGGAATGTTAAAAAATTATTGAAGGAAATACGTGAACAATCGGCGTGGGGCTTTCAATTCTCTTAGCAAATGTTTTATTGTGAATGCACTGCTGCTGTCCCTCCCACGGGAATGTGGCGTCAGGGTGAAGCCTCGTGCTCCGTGAGGGTGAAAGGGAATGCCAGGTTGTGTCCATCAGCAGTTGACGTATGGTGGTGCTTGTGTCAGCGATGACGTCAATTGAGAGATGCAGCCACGCCAAGGTCTCTCTCCCGCATGTGCCCTTCCTTGCTTGTTTGCGAAAGTGTGTCTCCGTTCCCGAGAACTGCACGCTTTGTCAATCCCTGTTTAGCATGCTCCCGGCTGTTAGCTCCCGCTTCCCAGGCCGAGCTCCAGGATTCCAGGGAGGAAAGATGTTAGATGCCAGCAAGAACCAAGAGGCGTGTTTGGTGTGCTGACAGCAAAGGCAACAGAGGCAACGAAAGCGTGAGGCTAGACAGATCAAAGGACCAGCACTAGATGATGTAAGCAAAGTGAGCTCGGCTAGCGGAACAATGTGTTCGTCGCCAGCACCGAGAAGTAGATGCAGGAGCCTGTCATTGCATGCTGGATGCGCATAGGCTTGAGTGTCAGATGCCCAGCGAATAAGAGAAGCAACGCAAGTGAGAAGCAGACACTGTAGCGAAGAAACACCAGCGAGAGGACGAAGCATACCATCATGCAAAAGGCATTCATTGAGTGATCAGTGGAGGTGATTACTTCACGTTACACGGGTGGAAGCGTGCCATCATGATCTTGCACAAACAAGAGCAGCAAGCCTACGGGAGCCTGTCAATGAAAGGCGAATGCATTATTGCAGCAAGTTCTGGTAAACCAGCGGAAGGAATTATGGAATGCTCCGACGCAAGTTTAGATATTTCAATGCTACAAAATCGCAAAAGCAAGAACGTCATTTGGAGAAGCTTTTATCATAAAAGCATTTGGGCAAAATCACCACTGCTTACACATGTTGCTCGCATCAGATTGTTAGATAGTCTGTCCAACATTTTGTTTCTTCCGGTCACTGTCCTAGTGAGGCACAGGCATGGGTGCTTACAAAAAATGTCAGCATCATGGCTACATCTCGAGCCGTTAAGTATGCAAACAGTCCATACACTGAATCACAAAGGTTGAAATCTGCCACCAGTCTGCAAGATCTTGGGGTTCCTTTGTGCACTGTACTTAAAGCAATACCACTATATTTTCCCCCATTGTGAGCAAGGCTGCTTTCTCAGAACTGAACTGTTAGTTGAGTTGCTTTTTGGTAGAAGCTCTTTTATTTTCCACCATGTACCTTCCTGACAACACTGGCTTCCATGGGACTCCTGATTTTGAGCCTTGAAAAAGAAAACATAATTACTTGTGTGAATGTTAATGATGGTAACTATTTTTCTAATGCCATAACGGCAGCTTGCCAATGACTGCTATAGCAAAGGTATTTTGTCTTTATTATGTGAGGTCTGAGAATAGTTTCAACTAACATGTCACCAAAAGTTTGAGCCCCATAAGAAAAATAAAGCAACAATAGATGTGGAGGTACCACCAAGGCTGGCATTGCTCCCACTTGTCAGATACAGGTTTGCTACTAATGCAAAGTTTTGCTTTTTTGTATTTTGGTTTATGAAGGCTTGAGTGCTTCTTCATATTGCCACTATAGTCAGATACAATTGAACATTGCGGCGGCAAATGCCCCCCCCCCCCAAAAAAAAAAACCAATGGCATCGACTGATTGTCATGACTGTGTGGTTAATTCACGTACACTTGCTAATACATCGCACCAGCCAGCAAGGGGAAGGGATTAACCACAAATTAATCAAATGCGCTGCAACATCATGGCCGGTTGATGCCTTCGGCTTGAGAACTTCCTCTTTGTGGCATTTGCACCTGCAGTCTTGAGTTGTATCCCACTATAGAAGGTAATTGTGTATTCCAACACTTTTACTGTAGCAGCACACACATCACTTCATGCTGCCTCAATAAATTGGCTCCCAGTCAATTGTGAAAGGATTAGTGATGAGAGGTACAGAATAGTTTATAGCTGCATTTCACGTGAAGCTTTCTTGATGGGTGCATTGTAAGCCGCAGATGGTTCTTTTGAAGTGCATCTGCAGTATAGTGTATATTTGGAAGTTGCAGCGTGTCTGTGCAGCATGTTGCACAGACACGCTGAGGTATGCCGACTTGCTTCGACGGCCACTAAGCATGATAGTGAAAGTGCCTTCCTTGAAGCACAGTTTAAGCTCACCGTAAGGCAAGATACTGAAAATAGTTAATACTTGCATTACAAAGGTTTGAATGTGGGCCAAACTAGTAGTGTTTGGAGATAGCATAACACTGAAAATGCATGGCTTCCAAATTAAGATCGCAACACTCAACCAAATGTGTTACTAAAGCTACTTCCTAATTTCAGCATTTTGATTCCATCTGAGCCATCTGCTTGGTTGTTGCTTGAGGTTGTGATTAGAAAAGTTTTTCACTCAGGACAGTGGGCACTTTGTATTTTTGGACAATGGAAGCTGGGTGCAGAAATGAGTAGCAGTTGTGTGAGATCGGATGATGTTCTCAAATTCACATACCAGCCTTCTCTGCAGCACAGGAGGTCATTTTAGACTTGTGTGTCATTAGTAGAGCATTAGTCATATAATAAGAAGCCAACAAGGACAGCACAGGGGAAATCACATATACCTAATAATTGAAATAAAGAAATGGCAAACTAATGCAAATGAAAGTGGTTGAAAAAACAACTGGCCGCAGGTGGGGAACCAGCCCATGTCTTCGCATTACGCGTGCGATGCTCTTACCAATTGAGCTACCGCAGCGCCTTTTTCCCATCCACTTTAGGGGCACTTATGTTTATCTACTGGAACTAAACCTGGGAGTGTTAGCCAGTCCCACACCTCACGGCCTTGACAGTGGATGTGGAACATCCTTTTTTTGTCGCAGGTGTCACATGTACGTGATCTTTTTGGGTGAAGGTAACTGGTTAATAAACTCGCACATGCTACCTGAAGGCATCAACGCTGCCGGACTCGAAGTCTCAAAAAGATCACGTACACGCGACGACTGCGACAAAAAAAAAAACGTCCCACATCCGCCGTCAATGTCGTGAGGTGTAGCGCTGGCTAACACTCCCATGTTTAGTTCTAGTAGATAAAAATAAATCGCCCAGAAAGTGGATGGGAAAACGAGCCGTGGTAGCTGAGTTGGTAAGAATATTGCATGCGTAATGCGAAGACGTGAGCTCGTGCCCCACCTGCAGCCAGTTGTTTTTTCATTCACTTTCATTTCCAATAATTTATCATTTCTTGAATTCTTTTAATAAGTACATGTAATATCCCCTATGCTGTCCTTGATGTCTTTGTTGGCTTCTTACGATATGACTAATAAAAATGGAGCCCGCGGTCCCCTTTCTCCTCAGTTCTGTTAATTCCTGCTTCACTAAACTGCACATTTCTGTCACCCATCCAGATTAATGGCAATTTGTAGGACGAAGCACTTAAATATGAGCTGCAAACTTATTACCTGCAAATAAATTTTTTGCTCAGAGCTGTACTTTTGGGTGGCCCAAAATGGGTATGCTGATGATTCAGCCTACTTAGTCATAGAAACCGACATATTGTTAGTGTGGTGGCAGATAGTTCTAGAAAGGGACGTTGAAGACAAATTGAAGTTGGCCTTTTTTTGGCAGATTACTGTGGTCTAATTGCACACAGGCTAAAATGGTGCTTTTAAAGGCTAGAAAAGACCTGGAAACAAAGTACGTGTGTTGTCATCACTGGCTTAATTGTTTTGTAAGCAGTCTGCAGTGCATTTTCACCTCAAGTTTATCGCCGTGGTTAACAGGGGCCGCTACGCCTCAAGTCACTTCAAAATATTTGTCATGGAGTCCTTTTCGGTGTATGAATCACAAGCTAGACATAACGGCCAGGCAAATATTTAAATTTGCCTGTCCTTTTGCTGCCACACAAACGACAACAAATTGGGAAAGTGCCACAAATGGATTTTTCCTGAGAACTACAATTTGCATGGAGTTGTTTAGTTTCCTTTAGCAGCCAGTGATGGTGTTCGGTGAAGTTTTCATCCAGGTAATAAAACACTAGGCTCGTTAAAACCTGATTCAAGTGATCATTTAGGAAACATTCATTTTGGGTTAAAAGTTGCTAGTTTTGTACTGAACACTAAAGATTCCTGAAATATGGGCTTTAAAGGAATCTAACTTTGGGGTGGATGGAAGGATAGCAGTCTTGTGAGCTTCGTTATTTCTTCGAAGGAAATACAGATATTTTCACTGTACGAAGTGTAACGACATTCTATCCTTGCTTCAGGACCATTGCAGGTGTCAATCCTGGCAGGGGAACGAAGATAGAGCGCACAAAGAAAAAACAACACTGCCTCTCCCCAAAAGTTGCTTCCCTCATCACATCGTTGCAAGACTTCGACTTTTAACTGTTCTGAAACTTCAAAACTTTTTCATTACACACAGTTGGGCAACTGACCGACTATATTTCTACTACATCGGGCTCTTCTGTAAGTGTTTCAATATATACACCATTGTCATTTCTTTTCATGCACTGTGATAATGCAAATACTCTGTTTAATGCCTTATGCCTTCTTACTTTTATCTGACTGCTTCATGCAGTAGTAGTGTCAAGCAAGGCACAATTTTCCTTATTTGTATTTTTGGAATTAGTTTCATGACCGGTTGTATGCATTTTATTGTAATACTATTTTGATATGTATATTATAGTTTCAAGATTGGAACGTATAAGCAGAGTGAATTAATATTTTATGGTTACACTGTGATAATACAACAGCTTGTCACATGCCTTATGTTTTGTTTGTATCTCGGTGCTTAATGCAATACTAGTGTCAAGCAAGGCGTAGTTTGCCCAAGACACCTTCCTTATGTATAAACTTGTCATTACAGTTTAGTGACTGGTTGGACTTATTGTAATACTACTTTCTCCATTGTATTAAATATATTTTTATATTGTAGTTGTAAGGTTGAACGTACTAAGTAGAATGAACCAATATTTTATGGTTACACTGCGAAAATGCGAACGCTGTTTTATTCATGCCTTGTGTCTTGTTGCTTGTATCTCACTGCTTAGTTGTAAGGTTGAACGTACTAAGTAGAATGAACCAATATTTTATGGTTACACTGCGAAAATGCGAACGCTGTTTTATTCATGCCTTGTCTTGTTGCTTGTATCTCACTGCTTAGTTGTAAGGTTGAACGTAGTAAGTAGAATGAACCAATATTTTATGGTTACACTGCGAAAATGCGAACGCTGTTTTATTCATGCCTTGTGTCTTGTTGCTTGTATCTCACTGCTTAGTTGTAAGGTTGAACATACTAAGTAGAATGAACCAATATTTTATGGTTACACTGCGAAAATGCGAACGCTGTTTTATTCATGCCTTGTGTCTTGTTGCTTGTATCTCACTGCTTCATGCAGTACTAGTGTTATGCAGAATTGATGCTTGTTAGGCGAGTTGGTGGTGCGTAAGTGCTAAAACAGAGTGAAGCAAGCCGGGACAAGAAAGAGCACACAACACGAGCGCTGACTTTCAACTGTTTATTTCTTTCTGTTGTCATGTATAAATACGCACAAGAACCACCAGCATCAAATTGAAAGCATAGCCGATACAACTCAGCCTTTTGCCGATTGCCAACGATCTAAAAACATGAGTTCTTTTCTGATAGTTCCAGCGATGCCACGCTCACACACCTGTTAACTGCACATGTAATATTCATTGCCTCGATAAGCTCCCTAACCCGCTAGTCCTTGTGACAGTCGGTAATCTGACTCTGTTCAAACAAAGGCACGCATGGCCTAGAACGGCACCTTCACCTAGATTGAGTGCTGCATTGACGGTAGTGCAGGCTACAATGGTTACAATGTTAATTAGAGCAACCAGGGCCACCTCAGCCCGCACTGGCATCAGTGCGGCACGCAATCGGTGACGGAGCCATTCAATGCCATGTGTGCCTTTCTTTGAACAGTCATATCAACCGTCGCAAAGACGAGCGGGTTAGGAAGACTATCGAGCCAATGAATTTTGCATGTGCAGGTAACAGGTGTGAGCGTGTCATCGCTGGCACTATGAAGAAAAGAGCTGGGGTGTACTGGTGTGTGTCAGTCACCCTGATTCTTTTCAGTTTCAAGCTGGCGGTCTACGTGTGTATTTAAATGGGGCTACACCAAGGAATAAACAGTTGAAAGTCCTGTCTTGTTTCGCTTTGTTTTAGCAATTGCCGTCAAGCAAGACACATTCTGCCAATATTCATAATTTTCCTTATGCGTATAATTGCCATTACAGTTTCGTAACCGGTTGGATTTGGATTTTTATATTTATTGTAGTAGCAATATTAGAAGTACCAAGTAGAGTGAACCAATTGGTTGCTTTATGGTTACACTGTGATAATGCAAACAACCTGTTTCATGCCTTATGACTTGTTGCTCGTATCTCACTGCTTCATGCAGTACTAGTTTCAAGCAAGGCACAATGTGACAATATGCACTATTTCTCTAATGCATATACTTGCCGTTACAGTTTAGTGACCGGTTGTATACTCATTGTGTTGAACTACTATTTTAATAATTATTTTATTTTGCAAGATTGGTTCACCCTACTTAGTACGTCCAATGTTTTCGTTATACTGTAAGAATGCAAAAAGCCTTGGGCATGCCTTATGTTCTGTTGCTTGTATCTCAATAGCTGCTTCATCCTGTACTAGTGTCGAGCAAGGCGCAATTTGTCCAAGACACTCTCCTTATGTGTATACTTGCCATCACACTTTAATGACTGGCTTTCTTCATTGTACAGGTATTACTATGTTCTGTGTTGCAATCATTGTATTTTATTACCATTTTAAAATAGATCATATGTTCTCCTGCATACTTGCCATTACTGCATATTGCGTGTCTTTTTGCTGTATACTTTATTTAGCAGCTGTGCTACATAGGCAGTGCAGGGAGGGCAATTTTATTGTCATTTTACTTGGGTCACCAGTCTACCATTTACTTTAATCACATGATGCTGGAAAGCATAGTCAAAAACTAGTCATAATGACATTGTTTACTATTGCACTTGCATTTACCAACGTTGTTGAATACTAACTTGCCATTTCTAGTAACATAAAAGTAGTGAAATATTTCATTGTGTTTAAACGTGGCAGCAGTTGCAATGTTTTGTATATGCCTTTATGTCAGTCATTAAAGGTGGTGTGAAAGAAATAAAGTCTCTGAAATGACAGAAAATAGAGCTTCGCAGAAAATGTCGTCATGAAAAAAAAAAGCTGTGAAAGAATAGAATATTTCGTGACGGAAAATGGAGCTTCACAGCATTGTTCTGTTAGTTGCCGACTGAAAAAAGAACAGTGAAATAACAGAAAAACAAACAGGAAACTGAATTTCACAGGACATTTTCTATAAGTTGCAAGCAGAATACCTGTGAAATGACAGAAAAGGTAAAAACAGAAAACATGACATAACAGAAGCTCTCTGTCAATTTCACAGGAATTCTGTTAGTCGCAAATAGAAAAAAGCTGTGAATTGACAGAAAAAAGTAAAAACAGAAAACATAGTGTAACAGAAACTTTCTGTCAATTTCACAGAAATTCTGTTAGTTGCAAACAGAAAAAACCTGTGAATTGACAGAAAAAAGTAAAAACAGAAAACATAGTGTAACAGAAACTTTCTGTCAATTTCACAGAAATTCTCTGTTAGTTGCAAACAGAAAGAACCTGTGAATTGACAGAAAGAATAAAAACAGAAAACATACCGAAACAGACATTTTCTGGCAGGCCAGCTGCCAGAAAATTTCAGTTTTTTTCAATAAAAATTTTTTACAGTGTAGGCTTGCATGTCTGTATAAGAACACTACTGATCGAAATTATCCATTCTTGCACCGTATTGTAAAACGTTTGCCGCGTTATACATCATACGATAAGCGCACACAGTACTCTTTTACGATGCCTGGATATTGGACAAACTACGGATTCCAAATATTAAAATGCATACTTCCGGACAGCTTGAACAATAAGTTCCATCAGCGGATACATTCTGCACCATTTCATAGCATTAGAAAGGTCTATGTATATTAAAATCTGTTTCCTTGTTTGCTATCTTTTGTTTTTGTTCTTTTGAGATTGTATTATGTCGGTCATGCCAAACATATTCATATATTATGCTACTTGTTCTGTTTTTCTTGTAGTTACTCATCACATTATATTACTGTCACCACTGCCGAGTTGCAAGGTTGGCGAGGCTTGTCAAGCGGTCTTGAATCCTGCTTTTCTCGTCAACCCCAGTTGCTGTACATGCCCTGTATAAGAAGCTGAAATAAAACATTCATTCAAGTAGCGCGCCTTTGGTTGTATACACCATGAGCGCTTTATCATAGAGAAAGAAATTTAACACGAGGGGACACTCGGCGAAAACTGGCAACAGGAAATACGTCAGGCTAATATTAATGCCGTCTGCTAGCTGCCGCGAGCACCTTAAAAAACAAAATCGTGAAATGAAGTAACAGATATCGTTGCGTTGTTTTATTCTTGCCCACTACAACTAAAAACTGTCGCGTATATTTGCGACATTCTGCAGAGAAGCTGTTAAGGGCTAATTCTTCTATGGTCACGTCCGGAAATAGAAAAAAAAGCTCTCATACTGTGCGTGCACGGTCTCCCACTGCGGGGCATGCGCGCAGCCCTGCCGGCCTCTGCCGCCGACTGTCTCCGGGATCTCGATCGCCTCTCCCCTAACAGTGTCGACAACGGGGTTAAGCCGTTCCGTCACGTAGCCAGCGTATTGACAGCGGTTGTGTGCGGTCACACAAACAACGCGCACAACTGTTGTCGACTGCGGCGACGTTTCGCCCGCGTTCGCACCGAACGCGCGCGGCATTGGTGACGTGTTTATGAAGAACGTACCAACCTTTGCCGTGCACCCTATGGCGATGTACCGTAGCGACTATAAGGCCATGGTTCCTGTGGTCACTATATAAATGAAAACCACCGCACCATATATATTTCTCATTCTTTAATAGTTCATATAACCAATTACACCATGACATCTTAAAAGTTATAATTGGAAATACATCATTCCGACCACAGTACAGCTTCGCTGGCTGTTATCTAGAAACAGGCCAATAACGCGCCAGATGCATGCGTCATGCGCCAGACAGGCCACCGAATTGAGCGAAGCCGGATGCTCGTGTGAGCGTTCGCATGTTCCGTCTTTTTTGGGCGTAACCCCGTTTTTGGGATCCCGCCGTACTCTCGCGTTCCTTCCGCACTTCGACATGGCACCACTGCACTATTGGACTACGGAAAGGTGAGAAATTTTGTTTCGCAGTCTCCGACGTATGTAGGTAGGCTTACGGCACGGAACCGAGACTTATGACGCAGTTAGCGAAAAACAGCTCCGCCATCCTGGAGCAGTTAATTTAAGGCAATGAATCGTACTCGCACATGTTTCCAACGCTTTCTATCGGCCCCAATTTTATTGTAACTTATTATTTGAGGCGCACTGGCCGCGCAGGGCGCTGTGACGTAGTTAGCCAGAACCAGCTCGGCCGTGATGCGCAGTGCAGTGCATGTTACTAGAAGTTTGTGCGGCTTTATATGAGGCCAGACTTTTCTTAAAAGTAAGTTCGTTGAATTTAGGTGCGAAGCACCTTATGCGCTCGGGATGTCGGCGTCTCCTGTCTTCGTCGTAGTCACGGTAAGCCAACGGCACGCGCGCGTGCCGACCGTCCCGCGTCCGTCGTCGTCATCCACAGCTGTATGCGTTGCCGTTTATCATTCCAGCGTAGAATTTGACTTATCATCTGTCGTCGTAACGGGGAGACCGCGTTACAGGGTTATGAGCCATTGCTTAAGGCAGTATGAGCCAATTAGCGGTGCATCACTGGATGCTTCGCACCTCGCAGGTTTCATGTTATTGGAGCTGCATTTCGCTCAATGAGTAATTGGCCACTTACGCAAAAAATGTCATTAACCGCTGAAACCGAGCCTACGACTTGACTCGTGCTAACTGTAATAATTTAAAAAATTAAAACAGTAAGAAAGGCGTCCATAATGGCCAAATTGCTGGGGTAGTTGGGATAGTTAAAGAAAACAATGGTGGTTTCGCTAACACTTCATGGTTAAATACATCCTCAAGCTGGTCCCAAAGTAATACTAGTGACGGCTTTTTAAGCGCCACTCATTGTATTGAACAACACAATTTGTTGCCGATCTCAGCTCACAGCTGTTCTTGCTGCAAATACGTTCCGGGGACTTCCGGTGGAAGTCCTCTCACAGTTACTTATATGGGCCTTGAGATCTCAAGTTTGACCGATGCGTTGCATAGACATTTTTTGGGATACTTCTGAGGCACACTGGCCGAGCATGGCGCTGTGACGTAGTTATTTATTTATGTAGAATGCACTTACAGGCCTCGTGAGAGGAAGTGGGTAAGGGGGGCACCACAAAAAAAGGAAAACAGCATGCATTATTAGTACATAATATGCACACACAATTAATTGGTATAATAATGAATATTCATGACTTCCTGCGTACTTTGAATGAACTGCAACAAAAAAAATCATAAACGGAAGGGTCACATCATTATTTCATAAAAAATACATATATTGAACTGGCGACGTTATAATCAGAAAAAAAAAGAAACAGTAATACAAGAAAAAGAGCAAAGTAATTCCATAAACGAGAAAGCTTACGGAAGACATGTCATGAAGAACCACCTCGGCCCTGGTGACAAGGTTAGTTTAGAGTGTACTGAATCTTAGTGGCACAAATCTGTGACGCTATCTATGGCCCCGCAACATATACTTTCTTTCGGTACTGAGGCTTGTGGAAAACGCGACGAGCGATTGCCAAAAATGATAGCAGGGAAGTGTGTTCCTTGCGCCGGCAGAACGCGCAAAAGATAACGCCGAGGAACTCAAAAACCAGTAACTTGGAATTCAAAAATTCCGTCTTCTGAACGAATGAAAACAGCGTTTGCATCCACGCATTTGTCTTGAGTTTAGCTGCGGCACCAAATGCGTATTTATATAAAAATGTTGCGAGGTGAGAAGGTGGTAAACTTCCGACGCTGCTCGACGAGTGTCCCGTTCCTATCCCTTCTTTCGCTCCCACTTACCCCTCCCCGTTGGCGCTGAGCCGTGCTCCCTCAAGGGCTGCAGAAGATAGCGCCAACCTTTCCCTTTCCCTCAAGAACCACTTATCATCATCATCTCGTTCAAACCTCCGAGCCGACCCCAGAGGCACCGGCAACAGCCACCAACGCCGCGCGCGTTCGTCGCGAACGCGGGAAAAACGCCGACACCGTCGACAACAGTTCTGCGCGTTGCTGGTGATGCTGCATGTCTAAGTTTATACGGCTGATAAAACTACTATTCTTACTCCGTATAGCTCGCTACTAATTTGCTATCGCAATTGATGCTTCGCCTTTCGGGTGAAACTGCGACATTTTTTTTTAGCTGATGCGATCCGGTGGAGCTTGGTACGGGAACTGCTACTGCTTACCTGGTGCCAGAACCTTGGAAGAATACACAAAAGCCCGGAACGAGCATTTATATAGAGCAAAATAAACATTTCCTCATTTCGCAAGGCGCGTTGCGTCTACTTTCTGAAAGTGCGGCACGTCACACCGATTCGACGGAGGCTTGCAAAGATCGTTCGCAATCATCGTGCTGCTCCTCGGTCTCACACGCTAACGCAGAACTTATTCAACTTAACTGCTGCGTCCGCTTTTTTTAGAAGGGACGCATCATCCGACGCAGCAGTGACTCGCAAACGAGCAGCTGGCCGCTTCGGCCTAAAGACTGCTGGCAATTCTTCCGATGCAGTCTGCCGAAGGAGCAGCAGCCGCCTTCTTCTTCGGACATCGCCGGGAATACATGCACCTTCGCGAGGTTTCACTAGAGTAGCGTTAGAGGCATCGGTGTCTAAGAGCGACACAGTTGACAGAGAGTCTGACGCGTACAGAATGTGCATCCCGCAAAGGCAACATCCATTTCATCACCACGTCATGTATTTACCTCTACTGTCACTGCTCGCACCACTGTACAACACCCATAAATTACTATGGTACCCTTGCCGCGCGCCGGTCGCGGAACGCCCGCTGACTAACGATGACCCGGAGCGAGAACAGCCACTCTGTCATAACGGTCATAATTTGAACACACGACTGCTGCAAATTGTCAAACGAATGTTTCTCGGGTGGGCGGATCTGCGATAGATGTTGCGGACGCGCGAATGACAAGGTTACGTGTGCGCACGAGATACAATAAGCGAGTCGCCTGCCCGAGAACGCACACCTGAATGCACTAACAAAGCGGCTTCCGTTACTGCAATTCTATGGCGGTACTAATTCAAGAGCCTCCATCTGAGCGCTCAAAAAGCCTCACTCTCCCAACTTGCCTAACGCAAGTTATGTTCGCTAATGTCGGTCCGCTATACGATAGCATAAGTAAACCTCAACGCTGTCCACGAGACGGATTTCAATGTTTACACGGAGGGGCGCAAAGCATTCGAATGATCCCACGAAAGGGATGACTTGGCGAAAACAGTAACGATATGCTATGTGAAACTTACCATCTGGTCGCGGTTCAGTCACGTGTCATTCACCATTGTAGAGACGAGTGTCCCAGAGTATGCCAACCTCGTTTGCAGCTTCCGACAGACGCTAGCGTTGCAACACGCCAGCCGCTGAGGTCTCAGCTAACGATGCTTCGTCCGCATTGTCTTGAGCAACCGCGGCCCAAATGCGAACTCGCCAGGCTACAAGAAATGGTCGAAGTAGGGGGAAGGGTCTGCGACGTACTCAAGACGCGGCCCGTCTCGCAGCGAAGGCACGAGTCTCCCGCTCTCACCGGCGGCTTTCCGAGCACTGCAGACCAGCTAGCGGCGGCCGCGGCGGCGCCAAGGGCGACGAAGACGCTGATTGGCTGGCGGGCGCCGCACGGTGTCTCGCCCCTCGCGCCCGTTGTAAGGTCCCTGTATTGGAACATAGAGGGACCTTAGCCCGTTGGAATCGTTCACCTCGTCAACGCGAGCTCACATCCACGCGCTGTCTTCGCCCAGACGATCCTTAAGCCCCAACCAGACGTACGCGTTGGAACGCGTCCGCAGGCGCCGTGCGCCTGAGAGAGATTGTGGTTGTGAGGAGGAAGTGGCGCTATTTTCTGCCTCTTCCTCTTCACAACCACAATCTCTCTCAGGCGCACGGCGCCTGCGGACGCGTTCCAACGCATACGTCTGGTTGGGGCTTTACACTGTAAGCGCCATATCCCAGCTTCGCAGCGCACGACTTTTCTACCCCGAATAGTTGCCAAAAACACAGAAGGTGAAACGCTGTCTCCGCTGGACGGGAGGCGCTTCACTCGCAGGGCGAAGCGTTCGAGACGCGTTGCGAGTAACGATCGCATTTTACTACGATTTCAATCACAGACGCGCATTTCTGGCCGCGGACGTTCGAGTGTGCACTTTTTATCTCCGTCTTCCGGTGTTGCTATTACTGACGAAACTTCGCCGTGCTCATTCAGGGGCTGCAGAATTAAGCATTTCCTTCTTTAAATCACGGTCATCATTTTAAATGGCGCGTATTCGCGGCCATTCATGCTATTCCAGGGGATCTTACAGCGAAGCTGATGCAAACGCTCAAGGTCGTTATATTTCACGGAGTTCTGGCTGAGGAGAAGTTTATTGTTACGAAAATCCGGCACAACCCGTTGCACGATGATTGTGGAATTTATTACGAAAACACTGCCGTTCTACTGCTTGTTCCTGCTCTAACCTGTAATCACGTTGTTCAACTGTTTGTCGCGGGCCTATGCGGCCGCGTGCATGCACCCTCTCGGCATCAAAGCAGGGCTCGTCTGATAGTCACTGACCTCGAAGCGTTCCAGCAAGCAGAAGCTTCGGGGTCTTTTCGCTCAGCCAGATGGTCGTCAGCGTGCCGCGAAACAAGAACTCGCCTCTCGAGTGCAGACCACTACCGAATCCTACATCGCCTACATTCAGGTTAATATCTAAAGCATTTGATCGCGTTGCTCACTGTTGCCTCATTTCTAAACTCTCATGCTTAAGCCTTAACGAGCTAACAATTTCTTGGATAAGAAACGTTTTGTCTTTTCGAAAGCAGTCCACTGTCATTGACCAGTACTCTTCCCCTTTCAGTAACGTAACATCAGGCGTACCTCAGGGAAGTGTCCTTGGACCCTTACTCTTCCTAATTTATATCAATGACTTGCCATCTAACATTACATCCAGTGTTCGACTATTCGCAGATGACTGCGTTATCTACCGTCAAATCCGCTCCCCCGCTGATCATATCGCTCCTCAACATGACCTTCAATGTGTCACTAACTGGTGTATGGATTGGCAAATGACCCTGAACACTAACAAATGCAATCTAATGACATTTAGTCGCAAAAAACTCCTACTCTACTTTCAGTTACTCACTTGGCAATAGTATCGTCGCTCGCACATCTTCATACAAGTACCTTGGAATCCTTCTAACACCGAGCCTTTCATAGTCATCCCACATTGAAAAAATAAGGGCTAAAGCATCGCGCACTCTCGGATATCTAAAACGTAACCTTCGCAGCGCTCCTTCCCTCACCAGAAAGATAGCCTACCAACAGGGGCGTAGCGAGAAATTTTTGTCGGGGGGGGGGGGGTTCATCGGCACGACCGGGGGGGGGGCACGCATCTGCTTTCCACTACGTGACGTGATCGATAATAAGTATCGGTAGTTTAAGCACACTCTATGCATGTATATCAAAGACATGGGACCCCCCCCCCCCCCTCGCGTGTGTGTGTGGCACTGTGTGCTTGTGAAGAAATTAAGTAAAAAGTAATGTAAGCACAGTAAAATACAGTAAGTACGACAGGTACAGTGGGCGTTTGGAGCAACCGTCTCTCATCGCGCCACTGAATGGACCAGTCTTCGAAAACGCATCATTGAGACGACCCACCCGATCGGAGAAGACATCATTAATTGTTAATCTCCGTTAAGCGTAGATGGCGTCGTCCTCGTCGGGGCGAAGTGCGCTTCACAGGTCAAGGACGGCTATACATGTGAAAACGCACGTGTTACCAGGCTATACCTACTCCCATAGCAATAGCTTGTTCGCTGCGTCTTTGCGCTAGAAAACTGAAATACGCGCAAAAACGAGTAATGCTTGTTTTTACGAAGCTTTCGTCGCCTTGCATTTCCTGCGGCAAGTGCATGGGCCGCTGTGTCTTCCGCTGTGTGCGAGCGTGCAGCCGTCATTTGCCTTTACGTCAACAGATTCAGAATTGTACAGAATATTTCACCGCACTGCATAGTTATGGCATGTGTACCCATTTTAAGTAGTGCGTGCGAGTCATTTCTGCTTCACTTAGGCCGGTGCAAACAGGAAGTGGCCTTGTACCTCACAGAATCCCGACTGATTGGTGTACTAGCGATGCAGGAATGAACTCCGGTCTTGTTCAGTGCATAGTGCACATAATCAATTTCTCAGGACGCGTGAACTCCGACGAGAACTGTCAGCGCCTGCAACAAGAGTTTACTTACGCTGTACTGCGCACAGCAGTAATCCATGTTTGTCGGCTGTCTGTTTCGTGCATTCTGTTGCGAGTCGGTGGAATTTCACTGCTGGCATCAACCCTTTCGTGTGTACATTGCTGCTTTGGGATTCCACAACACAACAGCAACTACCAGCCTTTCGTAATTGCTGGTTAGGGATTCAGCAACACAACAGTAACTACCAGCCTTCCGTAGGAGCGCAATCGCAAACGAGAGACGTTTTGCGCTGCAGACTATGGCTACGTTCACATTTGGGAAGCGGCAAGCGGGTGGAGATGCCAAAGCGGCCGGAAAATCTTTTCCGCGCATGTCTAAGTTCACATTTGTTTTGCTACCACCGCGGCCGCGCTGCCGCTTTCGTCCACATCCATCTAGTCTGCGTACGTTTGTCGGCGTGGTGGCGCTCATTATCGCATTATTTCGAGCGGTATGTTCATTCACTGACCCACCCGTCATCAAAAGTGATCATCTTGCGCAATTTCGCCTGTCATCTGCGACCTTCGGTAAGTTCCTCGTTGGCGTTCTGTAATTCTCCTCACACGGGCGCGGTAGCGCTGTGTCACAGGTTGCTGCCTATAGGCGTGAATATATTTCTTTAATAGCTTTTATTTACAAGTTGTAATAACATTTCATCATTTCGTATTATTTTCGGCGCCTCCAGGACACGAAAGCGGCAACGGGAACACCAAAGCTAAAACCCGGGCTGGCCCTTGTGTTGAGGCTCGCCGAAGCCTGCGCGTCCTACGTGAGACCTACGCTCCCAATCTATCGCCGCGACGAGAAAAGCACCCCGCGACTTCTGCAACATACCGTGCACGTGCGAGGAGAATTATGGAGCGCCAACGAGGAATCTGCCTAACTATTGTCTTCCATGGAAGTGGAAGAAGAAATGGCTTTTATACTTCTACCTACTTGTTTTCTAGAAATGGACAATGAATAAACGGAAGACAAGAAAACCTCGGAAACGGCAGTGGTGGGTTCGCCTGGCTTTGCAAAAGTGTAAGAAGTTGGGCCACGCCAAGGCTTCGTTGCCGCACCTCCTGTCGCGCGACGTTGAATACTATCGCGAGTATTGCTGACAGTACGTTTGAGTGCCACTCTTGTCGTAGAGCAAGGGGTGGTTCTTGATCGCGTCGATCAGCATTACAGCCTACACTTTTGGTGCCATGTTCAATGTTACGACCGGAAGTTTACATGCTAGTGTAGCTTCCGGTCGAGCAGAACGACTTTCCGCCGCGTTTCCGCTTCGCCATGGCGAAAAAATCGGTCCGAGACCAATTTGGCTCGCCGCCTGTTTTTCTTCCTGTTTTGCCGCCTAGGCGGGCGGATTTCTGCAAGATTTTGCCGCTTCCGACAGCTTCGAGACTAAGTTCCTACGCGAACGCGGCCTAACCGGCGGCACCTGAAGGGAAGCGGCGGAAATGTATACCGGAAATTTCGACCACCTGGGGACTTTAACGTGCACCTAAATCTAAGTAAACGGGCCGCGAGCATTTTCGCCTTCATCTAAAATGCGGCTGCCGCATTTGTTGCTTCATTTGTTGCGCATTTGTTGTTTCAGAATGCGGCCGCCACATTCGCGCCCAAAACCTCACAGAGTGTCAAGGCCTTGACAACCACCGTGACAGTTTTTTTTTTCCATATGCAGACATGATTCGCTGTAAATTACCAACCCAAACGGAAGCGCCCAGGAATGAAATTGTGATAGTAGCACCGGTTTCATGAATTATGTCAGCGCGAAGCGACGAGAGAGAAGGGTGGGTTAGTGGGGGGGGGGGCAGAAAATTTCGGGGGGGGGGAGGGGGTTGAACCCCCCCCCCTTGGCTACGCCACTGCCTACCAAACATTAGTGCAACCCCAGCTCGAATTCGCAGCTTCTATATGGTCACCTCATCAGGCATATCTAATCCACCTTCTCGGAGTTGATTCAAAACCGCGCTGCACGTTTCATTGCCAGAGATTATAGCCCATTTTCGAGTGTAACTAACATCAAGTTGTCGTTGTCACTTTCATCTTTGGAATCACGCAGGAATATAGCGTTTGATTTGACTTCTGCACAAAATCATACACAATGTAAATCCGTCTACTTTACCGCTCGTTCGTCCCTCTCGCACATCTAGACGTCTCCATAATCTCAGTTTCCAACGGATCTTCGGTCACACCAATGCATTCAACTGCACAGCTTTGCCACGTGCCATTCATTGCGCTGTGGAACGGTCTTTCTGATAACATCGCTGACATTAATGATACAGTAATCTTCAGACCAAAAATCTGTGCAATATTTGGCTAGTACTTCGCTAAAAATCAGTGCCTGTTTTAGTTTTGTTGTTCTTAACTTCATTGTTGTGTATTTATGTAAGCATTTGTGCTGAGATTGTTTGCTTTACTGCAAACTGGAAAGCTAACAGCTGTTACTTCACCTTCCTTTCTTTTTGTTTTTATTTTGCGTTCTTTGTTTATTATTAATTTTGATTCTCGTTGTGTTCTTATTTATGTAACCATATAACATGTTCTTGCTCCACAATTGTTATTTGTTATCTGTACTGCCCCCCTCACGCAATACTCCTTCTGGAGCCTGTGAGGTATATGAAATAAATAAATAAATAATTGGCCCTTTGTCGGAAGGTCGATGATAAGATGTCGGAACCGGACAAGGTTGGCCACATAGTGAAAAGAATCACTGAAGATGCTTTTAATTTACTCGTTTTCAGGAACTGCCCAACAGTGGCTGACGTTACTCTAGAGTGTCGGCGGTTTGAGCAAGCGAAAAGTCGCCGCAGCCAGTCGAGGTTCGGCCGGCTGCCTAATAACGCTGCTACTTGTTGCGAGGACCCCCCCCCCCCCTCCCCCCACTGCCTCGCCAAGCTCCTCCAACACAAGACGTGGTGCGCATCATCTCGTACATGCCGAGCCACTCATCCATGTCAACGCTGTTTGTCCCTAAATGTCGTGGGGCTGTGGGGGGTGATAAACTGGGCGGTGGTCGCAGGCGTAGCTGGCGGCGACGTGTTGTCCCCTGGCAGCATGGAGGTAGACTCAAGGTGGTGTCTGCCCCGCACCTCAACCAAAATATGTTACGTGGAAACACAGTAGGGAGACTATCTATAGGGTGTATATACAACGGTAGCAAGCATTGGCCAGCATCAAGCAAGACACGTCGTCATCAGCTCACACATTGGCCTCTTATGGGTGTACGTCCCACTAAATCCAAAGGCTCCAAGCACTATCCAATATCCAAGCACATACAATGAAATCTCGATATAACGAACTTAGGGGACCGCGGTAAATCATTCGTTAGTCGGAAAGGTTGTTATAGTGAAATCTGCTAAATTAACCATTCCGTCCATCGACCCATCAGTTCATAAGTTGTCACAATTTCAGCTTGTGGGAACCTTCGGGTCCCATAACCGCCGCACGGGCAGCGAACGTGGCGTCAAGCGCATGCGTGCCAGGGAGAGTTGGGAGAGGAGAAACTTTCCTTCCGCGGGCGGCGCACGGGAATCGCAAGCGCTATCAGCGCCACCGGGTGGGTCACGTGAGATCCCGCTGATATCACCCGGGTCTCTTTGGTCTCCAGCAAGCGGCGACGGCGGCTCCGCGTCGCTCCCGTATTCCCGCACGTGGTTAATTTGCCGCGGCCCCCCCGTATTCCCCAGTTGCGAAGTCGGAAGCCCTTCTTTACCTAGTGTATTATTCTCTTCGAGGGAACCCTCAGCGATGTCAACTATAGCTAGCTGGCCTGCTCGAAGTGTTAGTTGCAGTCGTAATAAATGCTTTCCGAGTGTACACGTGGTTGTCGTCTATTGTTTCCTCGAGCTTGTACCGGACCGCGGTTGATGCGCAGGCATGCGCCAACCGCGGGGCTCGGTGTGTCGAGGCAGAGGGCCGTTGGCACCCCCCCCCCCTTTTCCCGACAAGCTATCCACAAAAACGTCGTTGTTGGCTCTTGGCACGCGCTGTTACTATTTTCCATAGGTCCAGCTGCCATGCACCACCGATACACGGTATAGGCTCCGTACAGTGAACAGAGGGCGCTACAACCGAATACGGCAAAACGCCGTGCAGCGCCAATGGTCGTAGGAATGGGAAACACTGAGACGGCCGCTCCGAGCCCCGCGGCAGCGACTGAACGTGTTTCAACGCACGCGTCACGTTCAAAATGTCGCGTGTGTTGTTTTGCGGCTTTAAGCCGATAAGCTGTATTGAAAATTACTTTCGTGCGCCTATACTCGACAAAAGAGACGAGCTGTATGTGGCGGGCCACGTTTACGACGTGAAGGAGACCGACGGCGCCCACTTGAGGGCGCCGTCGGTCACTCTCAGCAAGGGAAACAAGTGGACGACGTTTCCTTGCAGGTAGGGAGAACATGCATGCATTTTTATATCAGCAAGTACCATGCAGTAACCGAATGACTTCTTCACGAGACGGTAAACGAGGCAAACACGCCACAAAGCGCTGACGAGAGAGAGCAGTCTAACGGCGGGCGCCACTTGATGAAGTCATTTGAAGTTCAGATGTTACACGCACCATCACCACCCCCAAAATCAACGCAAACCGAATTTACTTACTTTGCTGAAAGTATCACAGAAAAATGCAATTTAACAGTTTATTACCGGACTGCAAGCATGCAAGCAAATCAACAAAGATTTGCATGCAGCCTACAAGAGCATTTGAGGCGCAAATTCGCGCTACGCAAGCTTGCTGTGCAAAACGTGCTCCATACACTTCCAACCGCGCTAAACACACAAATACAGTTGCAGAACCTCAAGCAGCTAGACCTGGCTAGACCTTAAAACATATAGTTACATTGACACTAGGAAAACGCTGTTTTCACAATTACTTAACTCTTCGAACAGCAACAATCCATCTTTTTCGTCGTTCTTGCTCCCACGGGCGGCCAGGAAATCGGTGCAATTTCACGCCAGGCTGGCCTTCGTGGCTGTGGCAGTTTTTTAAGCAGGAGTACCGGCACTTGTTCCTCTTCCTTTTCCGTACGCTTTCAGTCGATGGATCAGAATTAGTCGAGCTGAACGATTACATTGTCTCAACGCCAGAAACGACCGAACAGCACCAGCAACGCCGCGCCTACGAATACCCCCGCGCGCTTTGGCCGTCTAATTATTGTTGGCGGCGCTGCGACAGATGGCGCAGCAATCGCAGCAAACTTCACTGTACGGAGCCTATAACATTGAGATACGCAAGTAAAACACACACTGAGAAAACTACTGAGAAAAGGCAGCTCCCTGTAGCCTCCAAAGTGCAATCTGGTTTGTTTTTCATATTCCTTGCCGTGGGCACTGCAACTGTCGCACTCGGGACGGACACCTGAACTATTACAAAGAAAAGCGTGTGTAAACGACAACGTGTGGGAAGTGCGGTCGTGCGGCATCCCAGAGAGTACGGAGGTTACCTTTCTCCGCGCATGTAGCTAGTACGGCGTAGAAGCGCGAAAGAAGGATGAGATGCGTCTCCGCGTTGCTAAGCGACACTTGTCTAGCCTATGCATGCACTCGTTTCTTGTTTGTTTTTGTTTTCCGCATTCCTTGCAGTGGACACCGGAACCAGTCCAAGTTTTCCACAATAGGTCATGTTCGAGTGTGCGGACCTGGGTATGACAGGCGGAAGGCATTCTCCACCCACAATGAGGATTGAACTTGAAGGTGAGTGAGCTTTTGCTTTTATTTAATAGAGAAAACATGTCAAGCATCTTGAACTGGTGAAAACACAAAAGCAAGAGCTTTCTTACACGAGGTTTTGTCTGTGCAGCTGTGTCGGCAGAGACAGCTGAGAGTGCTCATGCTCCAATGATGAGGATTGAAGCTGAGGGTGAGTGAGCATTTTTGTTCAATTAATGGAGGAAACATGTGATATGTCAACTGTGGTTCCATTATGGCAGGATAGAACTTTTTGTTACATATGCTAGTGCAATGAAGGCTTTGTGAAAAACCATGAACTACACTATTTCAAAGCAAGTATGCACATTATGCAAGTTCTTAGTAGTCCCCATTTGCTTAGTATTGCTACAGAACATTATTTGCCTCGACGAAGTGGCGAGCAGTGTGAAGAAGACGACGAACATTAGAGGCTAATGCGGGCTGTGGCTTCTTGGCCAAGTGCGGCGCATTTCTTTGTAAATATGCTTGTATATAGCTTTTCGTCTGCGTCTTCCTAGGTAACATATCTGGTGAGGTGGACGTTCCCTGTACCTCGTCATGGAGCTTCGCAGTGGACGGTACGTCGATCCTTCCGTCATGGCTCCCGGCGACGACAGCTCGACTCCGCCGGCTCCGACACCTGCTGCCACTTCGATGACCTACATGGCTCTCCCCGCTTCCCGCGATCCTGGCGTATTCTCGGGCAAAGATGGGGAAGACGTCGACGACTGGATCAGCCTGTTCGAACACGTCAGCCGCAATAAACGGTGGGACCCTACTATCATGCTCCCCAACGCACTCTTTTACCTCGGTGGCACACCTGGAGTTTGGTTTCGGACACACGAAGATGAGATCACCAGTTGGGATTCGCTTAAGCAAAAGCTCCAAGACTTGTTCGGCAACCCCTACGGTCACCAACTTGCCGCGCAGAGGGCGTTATCCGGCCGTGTGCAGACGTCCACAGAGCCCTACGTCACGTACATTCAGGACGTCTTGGCTCTGTGCCGCAAAGTCGACGCACACATGACTGAACCAGACAAGGTTTCCCACATCCTCAAAGGCATTGCCGATGACGCCTTCAACTTGTTCGTATTCCACAACGTGGGGACGGTGGATGCGGTTATAAAAGAGCGTCACCGCCTGGAACTCGCTAAAAGCCGACGCGTATCGACCAGCAGTTTGCCCGGCTTCCCAACACCCCAGCGAAATTTTCCTGTGCTGACGCTCCTCGCCCCAACAACACTGTTGATGTTACCAGGATCATCCGGCGTGAGATTGAGGCCTCCTATCCGGCTGCCTTCGACTCCAGCTCCTCCAACGCACCTGCAGTCACGGTTTCCCTGATCCAGGCAGTTGTCCGCCAGTTCGCGAACATGGGTCTTCACACCGTCTGTTCGGCCCATCGCCCTGATACCCACCCGGCTTCTTCGATTCCGCCCCGTCCCACATCTTATTACCCACCACGTTTCCGCAACCCATCTGAATGGCGCACTGCTGACGACAAGCCCATTTGTTTTCACTGCCG
Source organism: Dermacentor silvarum (assembly GCF_013339745.2). NCBI lineage: Eukaryota > Metazoa > Arthropoda > Arachnida > Ixodida > Ixodidae > Dermacentor > Dermacentor silvarum. The sequence continues at coordinate 57,306 of NW_023605504.1, forward strand.
TCGAATCGGACACATTTCTCGCCACTGTCGCAGTCGCTGGAGTTCCCCGACCCGGTCTACTTATACTGCCTACTCTCGCCCAGATGGCCCTTCTCGACCCTATGCCGCACGATCCGATAATGCCGCCACTGATTCTCCTGCGCCGACCCGCCCCTATTCTCGTTCGCCTTCGCCCCAACGACGACAATCTCGCTCTCCTCAGCCCCGTGGCACCTATTCGCCGACTCCCTTCGGACGCCGCTCCCAGCCGGAAAACTAGACAATGCAGCGCCTCGAGGTGACGCTGCATTACTCCCTACGCCGCCAAATCCTCTGCTGACGTTGCCCACTCATCTGAAGCTTCTTGACGTGTAAGTCGACGGTGTTTCTGTATCTGCTCTTATAGACACTGGGGCGCGTGTATCCGTAATGAGCGCTGACCTTCGTAACCGGCTGAAGAAAATACATACACCCGCCACGACGCCTGTTGTCCGTGTCGCCGATGGCGGAACAGCCCCCGTAATTGGTATGTGTGCCGCCCGCGTCTCCTTCGCCGATCGCTCCACTATCGTGCTATTCACAGTCATCGCCCACTGTCCCCACGATATCATCCTTGGCTTGGAGTTCCTCTGCGCGCATTCTGTTCTCATCGACTGTTCCGCCAGTACTCTCCGCCTTGACCTGCCTGTTCTGGATCCCTCTGAACCACACCCTAGTCGCCTCAGTTCCGTCGACTTCGTTCGCTTGCCACCTTCGGCACTGACTTACGTTGACTTAGTGTCATCCCCACCAGTGCCCGACGGTCACTACATCTCGGCTCCCATGCAAGACGTCCTGCTTACACACGGGATCACAGTGCCTCATACAGTTTTATCTGTTACGGCGAATTGCGTCTGCCTGCCAGTGGTCAATTTTGGCTTGACGGATCACTCAGTAGCATCTATTCTAATTTTGGCTTGAGGATCACTCAGTAGCATCTATTGCAGTAGGCGACAATTCAACCGATCCTCCTCTACCATCGCAGTCGGCGACTTGTGCCACTGCCGACTTACAGAACATGATTGCGCCCGACATGCCGTACGAGCCCGCTCGTGAGCTCTACCACGTTCTGTGCTATACGGAGTAATGATAGTAGCTTTATCAGCGGTATAAACTTGGACATGCAGCAGCACCGGCCACACGCAGAACTGTTGTCGACGCCGTCGGCGTTTTGCCCGTGTTCGCACAAAAAGCGTGCGGCGTTGGTGACTGTTGCCGGAGCCTCTGATATAAATATGCACTTGGTGCCGCAGCTAAACGTCGCCTCCCTTCCCTCCCCCCCCCCCTTCACGGCTTTTCGCGCGTCGGAAGAAGGCGCGTTTGCTCTACATATATGGTGATTGTAAAGGAGGAAAGAGACGCCTACTTCTGCAGCCCTCAAGGGAGCATGGCGCAGAACGCGCGCTTGTTCTCCGCCGTGGGTTCACTCCCCGTGAAAGCGCGCGTCCCTCGCGCCCTTTCACTTGCACATACAGCGTTCGGCGCGCGGCGACGATTTCATCTCCATTGACGTCATACGGAACCTCACGGCGACGACGACGGCGACGGCAGAAATCTGCTTTGGAGTGTCCATATAATTGCTATCGCAATAAAAACTTTCATTGGCCGTATGCTGTATGTGCGAGTGAAAGCGCGCGAGGGACGCGCACCTTCACGGGGAGCGAACGCACGGCGCAGAGCAAACGCAACTTCTTCCGTCGCGCGATAGGCCGTGGGGTATGGGAGGGAGGGAGCGGAGGCGACGTTTAGCTGCGGCACCAAGTGCGTATCTTGCGACCGGGCGGCAACACTCCATTTGCTAGTAGGTACAGCATTTGACCGCTGGCGCCACGCTGCGCCGCTCGCGCGTACCGCGTTTCTAGGTGGTTCTGTTCACCGAGGGCGCTCGAACGCAATCATATGCTTTGCACGAATGCAACCCTTGGAAGCGTGGCTGTAGGGCTGAGTGGATACGGCGCTCGCCTCGGGATCTTGCGAACGCGGGTTCGAAACCCGCTCTGGCTACATTTTTTTCTTAATATCACGCTTTGTCCTTTTCTTTTCTCTCTCTGTTTGCCAGCACGGTCGCTTGAACCCCGGCGCCACGGCGGCAGCCGTGGTGCCGGGCGCCGACGCGAAACGGCGGTCGTTGGGGTGTTGCGGAGCGCAGCGTAGCAACACCCCAAATAAAAAAATACTGCTCCAGTCAGGTAGACTGCTCCCTCCCGGATAGTGAGATTATATTTGGATCGTCAAAACAGTGATGCGTTTATAATACCACCGATCCTAACAGCAGGCTAAGTCACCACCAGCCCAGCGTTTTCTCCGTCAACGCCTCCTCCGTTCCAACGGCGGCGGCTCGAAACATGGTACGCGCAAGCGGCGCAGCGTGGCGCCAGCGGTCAAACGCTGTACCTACTAGCAAATGGAAATACGCGACCGGGCGCAAGGGGAACTGGTGACTCAATCGCCCACGCGAAAGGAGGAAAGCGGGAAGGAAGGCAGCGTGGAAGGGAGGAGGTGCATGCATACCAGCTGCATACACTGCTTTGCTGGTTTCGAACTGATATAGTTCTAAAGTTCGCGTGATATTTTCTTTGCTTATTAGATAGGCCAGAAAAAAAAACGCGGAAGCATTGATATCAGCTATTACTGCCAGAATTTTTGGGACATACGAAGCTATTCTTTTTATGAAACAAACACATAATTTCCTTGTCTTGACTGTGCGTAGCGTTAAATAATTCGTTTTCAGCACCTAATATACAATGGCATTGGCAATGGCAATGCAGTTAGTATTCATGTATTTGATGCCTCAACAACTTTTATAAGGAGGAGGCCGCGTTGCAAGTTGAGCCCCCCCCCCCCCGAAAAAAATTTCTGGCTACGCCACTGCTCCCCGCGCTGCCTTCCCGCTTTCCTCCTTGCACGTTGGAGATTGAGTGGCCAGTTCCCTGGGCGCCCGGTTGCAAGATATGAATTTCTTGCCGCAGCACAGCGTCGCTCCGCCTCCCTCCCTCCCATACCCACACGGCCTTTGGCGCGACGGAACTAGCGTTTGCTTTCCACCGTGCGTTCGCTTTCCGGGATAGCGCGCGTCCCCCACGCGCTTTCATTCGCACGTACGGCGCGCCGCGTCGATTTTATCGCCCTTGGACTTTATACGGAACCTCACGGCGACGCCGACGGCAGAAATCCGCTTGAAGTGTCCCTATAATTGCTATCGCAATAATAAGGTCACAAAAAACAAAGCTGCACTAAGTTTAGAACTTCCAATGTGACATCTTTATATGCTTGCATTGAGTTTTGTGCCTGCAATAATTACAATTGTGCAGCATAAGCTATCCAACATACTGCTTCACAGTGGCTGAACTTCTTTCCCTGCATACAAGCCATGTAGGCTGCAGCTAACAGGTGGTACTGCACGAAGGTGATGTTGAATTGGATAACAGAGGCATATTTTCGTCTTTTTCTCCTGTGCTTTTGCACCGTAGTGTTGATTTTACTTGTCATAAAACTCAAATTATTTACCTGGCAGCAGCACGTGTTCATTCGATACATGGTGCAAACAGGTGAACATGACTTCTTCTGCACTTTCATATTTTTGTAACACGCAACGCGAGCCAACAGTTATGAGTAAGCAATTTGGGTGGAAGATACTTATTATGTATCCTCTGTGACGCTCCAGGCAAGCGTCTGTACACTAATCCATGATTTCAAACCTGTGCTTTGCTTAATGTGGCCTTACTGTAATTATTGTTAGCAGTTTTGAGTTTTGATTTATCTTATGACTATTCTTTTCTAGCTCTGCATTGAAGTGGAGCTTCGTTTTGCATCCAAGGTTGGGGATCTCGAAGACAAGCTGAAGGCAGTTGTTGAAGTGTTTTCTCAGAAAGATCAGCGGACGTGTTCGTTGCTGGGCATCAGCAAGCACTTGCAAGGCTGCTTCGGCTACACATTGATCAATGAGGTATGTGAAAAAACAATTTGTTGTGCACTCTTGTCCCCATTTTCAATTTATCTTTAAAGATAATGTGCGGAGCAATAAAGGTGATGAATATGCAAGAATGAACAATGATATTTATCCTTTTTTTAATTTTGAGGCATAAAATGTGCCTTCGTGTTGCAGTCCCCCAAAAGAATTTGTGCTATAAGGTTTCTTGAACAGAGCTAGCCCCCACTGTACGACTGTTAGTCTCACTGATTTAAATTATGAAGCCGTCAATTGCACTCTAACTTATGTATAATTAAAATGAAAGTTTATATTAGTGGCACATGGTCAGTTTGATACATGACATTTCAGATTAATGGAGGTCAACTAATTCAAAGCCTGCATGTGTGTTCTTAACATCCTAGAGATGTCAGTTGTAGATAGTTCAGCAAACAAACTCGAAATTAATATTATACTGATTACGTTTTGTAAAATAACATTTGATTGCTTTTTTCTTCAAATATGCTTGCTATAGTCAGAACTAAAGGTGAGCCAGTCCTTATTTTCCTTATGTAGAATGGTGGGCTCTTTGGGGTTGAGTGGCGCTCTGCGGCACTGCACCTTGGATAAATTTTCCTTTGTCAGTTCACATTGTACTCCGCACATGAAATGTTTGATACGCAAATATTTATAGGCTGTAACTGTCTTTGTAGGTTCCACTGCCCAGTGGTGATGATATCCAGATTGCAGCTGCCCACATTACACATGCATCGAGCATACGTGTGTTTATGCTGGACACAGGCAAGAAATAATCTGGATCTCGAATGGCAGTCACCTAGCTGCAATTTATTGTATTTATCAAGAACCTGGATTATCTCTATGCATTTGCGCCATTCCTGGCACTGATGCAGAAACAGGTGCTTCCCAGCAACGTTGTTCCTAGAGGGCTGATAAATGCCAGATTGGAGTGTTTCTTTGCCCTTTTGAAGAAAAGGAATGTAATTTGAATCAAAGACTAGTTGACAATTTTCGCTTTGCATTACTCTTCACTTGTTGCCGTGAGGTGGTCAACATACATATATTTTTCTGCATTACATTTGTATGCCTTTGTATACCTGTTTTATTGAAAAATACTGAGGTAATGTATCCATTCATGCAGGTAGCCCTTAGTGTTGTGCACAAGGCTTTTATTTAGCTGCTCAAAATTCTTAAAATTAGCGCTACTTGAATTATGGCGACCTTAGTTTATCATTGAAGCATTCTAACGGGTAACCTCTAGATAGAGTAATTATGCAGTACTATGCTTAAAGAATCCAAATTATCTCTTTCATTATTTATTTTAAATGGGTAGTGCATTCAAGAAGATGGAATTCCATCCTTGGCAATGTTAGCTAGATAATGAAACGTGTCTTGTAGCAGTATTAAGATATATCTTTTCATCTTTGTGGTGCGCCAGGATCTGAAGTGAAAAGTCACTATGCTGCAAGCATCACCGCTTCCAGCCTTTTGTCACGTGACCCTACAAGCCAGTACTTTGCAGTTCTCCTGATTAAGCTTTTTCTAATGTTTGTAAGAGCAATCAGTTGTCTTTTTAAGCCAGTGGTGGCGAACGCTAACACCAAGAAAACGTTGCTCAGGTAGAGATGGGCTGCACAAGGCACCATCATAAAGATGCAATGCTGACGCTGAGAGCAAATAAAAAGTGACAAGCAAGCTGTACATGGTGCTACATTGTCATAGGCGCAGTATTTCTTGGTGTTGAAGACGTAGTAATTGTGTAGCTAGTACAAGAATTCATTTGAATTTTCATTGCCTGGATAATGTGTATGATGGGATTTAAATTGCATCAAACACTAGCTATCGTAAATTATTAAAACATTATTTAGGAGAGCTTTTACGGATGTGCATAATTGTCCTAAATACTCCTTGTCTGGAGGCTGCAAATATAAACACTGTGATGAACTATTGTGAACAAAATTTATGTTACTGAAGATTTGAAACCTTCGTGCAGCCAAAATAAAAAGGTGTCCTATTATGTGTCACATGGGCTTCCGTGATCCTGATGCACTATCTCAGTAAAATACAGGGAAAAGTTTTCTATCATGCTTCTTGATTTAGACAATAGCCTGTTTAACAAGAATATCAGGATGCTTCGAGGTGAACTTTGAGAATGAATACTTGTGGCGCCAGCACTAGAAATGCATATAACTTAACAGTTTGATAAAATTCAACAGCCTTGATTTTGTATTTGCAGTATGAGCATTTAAATACCTACAAATGTTAGCCAATGAGTTTTTATTGAGCTACACTTTAATTAAGGCAATAGATGATATTTGTGGTGGAGCATGTGTCTTCTTCCAAGTGCCGCAAGTGAAGTGTGATGACGTTACTAGTTGACAAGGCTACACAATAGTCAGTATGTTTGAAATATGCATCGGGTATACTTACTAAGATTTTAGTATTAGTTCACATGTACGCAAGCATTTCTTCTACTTGCATGAACATGCATATACCTGTAATGTCAACATCTGTTCTTATTTTGATTCCTGCTCAGTTAGAGTCTGAAAGCATGTTTTTCGTCTTACTGTCGATTTCATTAAAACACTGACTTGGAAGCACTGTACATATCTCTATGGTACAGTTTTATTTTTTTTCAGGCATTGCCCATTGTCAAACATTTATAATCGCATAATTTGCATATGCTATGTTGCATTTGGAGTGTCCTAGCTTGGAGCTGTATTCTACACCAGGAGGTGCAACAATATTCATATAGCCTTCAAGGGTGATATAAAAACTGTCCCCTTCCTGTTGTAGTAGTGCCTCTAATGTGGTGGTGCAGTTCAAGTTTTCCTTGCTTTCTTGTTTCCTAACCACAGTGCAAATTTATACAGAGAGCTAAGAGTGTTTCACAGATGTCATGTATAGCTCTTAGTGTGACATGATGCCAATGTTACTACTACTCTTTAGAGATGCTTATTGCTCGTATGAGCAGAGAAAGTGCTTCCTCCAGTGCTGACATGGACATGCATATGTCTTTAATTTCAACATGTGTTTTAATGCTATATTTTTTCAGTTGTAGGCTGAAAGACTCGTAAGTCTCGTAAGGTCGGGTCTTCTTTTTTTCATATAGCTGAAACATTGCATATTTCTTGCGTTAACTACATTGCATTGGGAACGTCTTTATTGTCCTGCTCTGAAGGTGCACAGGATGTGCAAAACTTTTTTTTCTGTAGTCTCCAAGGTGGATCTGAACACGTGTCCAATTCATGTTGTCGTGTCTGCAATCTCATATACTTAGCCGTTGCCTTGTTTTCTTGCTTCCTGACTGCAGTACAAATTTTTACATGACAGTTAACGCGGATATAATCATGACATGTATGGATCAAACACCTTGATATGATGCAAGTGATTTTCTGTGATATGATGCAAGTGATACTATTTTTTGAAGTCTCTAGTCGTGTCCCAGCAAGGCCTGCTCCATTTGTGGTGTATCCTACTTTGCATTTTCAAATAAAAATATTGCATTCCAAATAAGTTTATACTAGCTATGGAAGTGTGAGTTTCTACTTGAATTGCCTTTACAAGCTAAGTGTGCCTCCTGCTCAGGCCTTCATATTGTGTTTTGAAGTGTATTCTTGGGAACATTAGCGTTACACATGTGCTCAAACGTTGAGTAATAAACTTATCTCACGGTGATGTTCATTTTGTTAGAGATCCTGCAAGGGATACTAGTAGTTGTAGCCCTTTGCTGGCTGAAAGAAAACGATTATAAGTGATTTAAAACAAGTAAGCTTTTAGGGGCGAAGCTCCTTATAGCGGCACCCGTTCGTCCCTCGTAATAGTAGTAGTGTGTAACCAGTTGGCGTTGTGTGTCCGTATATGTATGTATACCCATATATACATATATATGTATATGTATAGTATAACCGGAAGCCGACTTCCGCTTCCGGTTCCGTTTCCACTTCCGGTTCCGCTTCCGGAAGCCAGCTTCCGGCTTCCGGAGAACGCTTCCGGGAGAAAAAAAATTCCGAAAGTTGTGTCCGTAGCGCGGAATCGAACCACGGACCCCTCGCTTCCCAACGCGCGGCGCTTGCTCACTACGCCACGAAGCGGACATGGACACACGCACCACGATGACAATACATACCCAACATTAACGAAAGACCGCGCGTTTCTAACGCGTTTGTGCTAGCGCGTTACGGCCCGTGTAAGAAGCTGGTGTAAGACGCTGTGGCCTCTCCGCCTTTACTCTCTCAGCAGTCATGTGATGGCGTCGGCAAACGCGGTGCACGTTCCGGCATGTGTAAACGGCTGCGTAAGACGCTGTGGCCTCTCCCCCTTACTAGAGAGTACTGCACGTTTCTGACGCGTTTGTGCTAGCGTCCCCTTAAGCGGGAGATCCGATGATTCCCTCCGGAGCTTCGCCCACTCATCATCATTCACCCCGTGGATATGCTGTGACTTTTTTTTATACATCATCCAGCGGAGCGGTTCTTTGCAGGGAATTTCATATGGGGACAGGGAAACCCTTTGCCACGTAAACCACACGAGGTGGACACATGAACTATTTCGACGAGCAAGCGCGCGTAAAGACAGCGTCCGTAAAGGACTCGCCGAGTGGCGTCCTCCGCGAGGGCTCACATTTCTCCCAGCAGGACTGTAGGCTGCTTAATGGGGCCGCAGAAAGAAGCGCGTAAGAAAGAAGACGCGCAAGCAGAAAGAAGCGCGAAAGAAGGAAGAGACGCACCTCTGTTGCTAGGTGACACCTTGCTGGGCGGAGCATGCGCAGAGCGGCGGGCTTTGCTGGCACACACCAAAGAAACAAGCGCAAAAGAAGGAAGAGACGCGTCCCCGTTGCTAGGCGACACCGGCTCTATGGAGCATGCGCATCGCGGGGCCCATCTGGAACCTCCTGCAAGCCGCTTTGTGTAAATATTTGAATGGACTCAACCGGTATACTGTAGAAAGTAACCCCTATTTTTAGGAAAAGGCACTCAATGCTGTATGCCTATCAATGTTATTGTAACCTCTAGTTTAAGGGCATGCCTGGTTACCTTTAATACAAGTTAATTTTGTTAAGGTTACTGTTTAACGTATACATGAAAGGTGCAGAAATTTGTGAGGATATACTCTTTTAATAGACGTTACCGTGCTAAGCGTGTACTTCCGAACGTAAGCTCACAGTGTTCATGCATTGGCAAAAAAAAAAAAAAAACTAGAGGAGGAAAGCTGGGCCAACTGGATGGCCGTGCGCTCCTCCAAGGCCTAGGAAGGATCAGTGCATCCTGCGCGCCGTTGGTGATCTTCCTGGATGATGCTGAGTTGCTTAGCATGTTGCTATCTGTCGCAGCTCATCTGAAGGTTATACTGTTTAGTGCTGGTGAATATGTTACGCTGCGTGCTTCTGTTTTCTTTAAACTAAGCGCACATACCAGCATATTGACATGCTTGCTTGATTCTTTCGCCGGTGACCGCTTCTCACCGGCTAACAATTGTTAAACGTAATCATTCGACGCAGTACACGCATGCATTGCATCGTAGGTTTATCCAATTAATGTATTGATATTTCTATCCGTTGTCTGTTGTCACCGAACCTTGCGTAATCTGACTGCATGCGCCACGCGAATTGTGTAGTACTTTATGGAAGGCACGCGGACACCAGTGATTACGCTCAGACACGGTGTAAGAAACATACTTCACGTGTTTACACTCGCCGCCCGCCGCGGCAGAGAGCGCGCAAAGATGGTGTGCGCTGTAGTACATACGCCGGCAGCACCTGCGTGGGGGGCGCTGCGGCTTCGGAGCCATGGGACCAAACGGTAACCTAGGCACTTTAGGCCACTGCGCTGAACAAGATCTGGTCGCACCGTTGGGCGGGGTGTCAACACCTTCAGTATATTTCTTACAGCCTGCGCTGGAACTTTCGACGAGTCATCTATAAAAGCCCACGCGCCTGCCACGCAGATCAGATTTCGACGATCGCCCACTGTGCTCGCCGCTATTGTACTTTACGTGTAGCCTGTTGTCAGCAAGGGTTCGCCCAATAAAGAGTTACATGTTTCAGTTCACTATCACTTCAACGTGACATTCGGTGGAGGTGCTTTGCGTTCATGTACCGGATGCCTCCGAACATCCGCGAAACATACCCGAACTGCCAATACAGCACCAACATCGTCCCGTACAATCGAGCCAGCCTCAGGCTACGAAACCAGCCCCCAGAGTAGAGACTTCTTTCCAAGAAGACTAGAAAGTGCACGGCCATAACAACTATGACAGTCCCAGCGCCGCCTACACCGATCCTGTTACAGCACCCCAGGGAGCCACCGACGTTCTGTGGATCAACAATTGACGACCTGGAAAAATGGGTGGAGACGTATGAAAGGGTCACCACATTTAACTGGAACAGTGACAAGCTGCGCCATGCCTTTTTCTCATTGGAATACGCTGCCAGGACGTGGTTCGAGAAACCACCTTAAGAACGTGGGACCTGTTTCGCCGCGGCCTCCTACAGACCTTCACGAGCATCGTGCGCAAGGCGCGAGCCCAAGCTTTGCTGGAAACCCGCATGCAGCTATCCAACGAGAACATCGCGATCCTCACGAAGATGAGTAGCCTGTTGCGCCACGCCGACCCTGACATGCCCCAAGAGAAAAAAACTTCGTTTCCTTATGCATGGTGTCGAACAAAAGCTCGTCGCCGGACTGATGCGCCACCCGCCAAACACCCTAGCAGAATTCCAGAGACCATTGAGAAGACGCTGGAAATGCGAACTAGACAATACAATCGCCGCTCATGTCAGACTGTGCCAAAATTTAAGCACTCTGCTCCAACCACTTGACGGAGGCTATAAGAGCAGTTGCGCTGGAAGAACTACGAATAATATTTCCAGCGTCACAGGCCCAGATTGCATCGCTTGTTGATCTTTCAGCAGTCGCAAGGAGCCCCAGATTCACTGCAGCCTCTGCCTCAAGCAGTGAACGCCGCCATTCCGTCGCTAGCCATCAAGGCCACCGCCAGCCCGTTTGCCTGTGAGCCCACGCAATACTCCGAGGAAAACGCACTCTTGACCACCGCCCGCTCTATCACTGCAGAGGAACGGGCCACGTCTACCACCGTTACCTATACCTCGACTTCGGACTACGAGGGTGTGCCGTGAACGTGCCGCGCCCACAGCGAAGTGAACGGCCTCGTGATATCGCTGACTTCCCCGCCGCCACTCAGTAGAGCCTTCGACGACCGTCACGTTCTCTGGCACCACCAGGCCGCTAGCTGTCGTGAGAGCGCCGACTGTACACTGGCCAACCCGTGGCCGGCCCCTTGGTAATTTACAGAATACTAAAAGCAGTAGCCGATGGACCGAAGATCCTCCGCCGATGACGCTTCAAGATCTATCTCGACGACGTAGCAATGTCACGACTCCATCCCGACGAAACCTCGAAGGCAAAGAATACGCCGACAAAAGGCCCGACGTTACATCAATGAGAACACGCGACTGAGTCGTGATACGACGCCACGGCCTAACAACAACGCAAGGCCAAGAACCACCGACTACGACGTTCTTCACTGGCCCTGTGGTCATGTTCCAGTCACTCTTGCCATATTATAGAGGATTTCAGCTAGGTCTAGCAGGTTTTTGCTTGTATAGCGGTAAAGAATCAAGCATGTTGTATCGATGGCGAAAGTGTCACCGCCCTAGTCGATACAGGAGCCGGCTGCTCTGTCATCAGTGACCAGTTCGCCAAGTGGGGAAAAGTAAATACTTGGAAAGGCGCTCAAATCCGACAGGCTAGAAGACATCTGATAGCGCCGACTGGAATCTGCACGGAAAGAATTACCGTTCCTAACGGGACCTACACGGTTACCTTCACTATGGGGCTCCTGCTTTGCCCAGACAGCCCTGCGAAAATGGTGCTAAAAAGCGCCCTCGCGGTCCTCTGCTTCGGAAAGCATGTTTACAATATGGACCCACCACTTTAGGTTGTGTTGTACCGCGGCCTACAGCGAATGTGGGGCGCTGAAGATTTTTACACAGGTGGAACGCTGCGTAAAGGCAAGAAAATTATGCAACGCCGAATACGTGTACGCCGTTCAAGATATAAGCGGCGAAGTTTTAGCGCGGGGTCAATCGCAAGTGAAGCGAGTCGCGTACGAAGTTGAACTTGAGGTAAGGTTTGCACGCTGCTAGATTCAGGCGAACAAACGCGAGGAAATACTTGCAATAAATGAATTCACAGCAGCGATAAGCAGATATGTGTATGGAACTGCTAGAGCACACGACGGTACGCGCCGCGACTGCAGCGGTCTTTCAGCATGCCGCGATCAACGAACTGCTCGAGCGCACGATCGTAGCCGCCGTGACGGCAGCGGTCTTTCAGCATGCCGCAAAACGGCGGGCCTCCTGCAATCTTTGTTCACTGCATGCCGCTAGACAAGTAGTTATGCCTGCGCTGTAGTAGCGGCCATCTTTCCCTTTAGCAACTGATAAATAACTGATGTAATGCATATGAGCTCGCAGTAAACTCCGTGCGGATCGCGCGCTGCAGCGCGAGCTCGTGCGCTGCTCGCTCCTGGTCTGACCAACATTTCTATTCCTGAACTCCTCAAAGTCCCCCCCAGCATTTAAATAGACATCTTTAATAACTGGCTTGCTTTTGGCATTGTTACTTCGGAAATAAAACAGAGCCGAACTGTTTTCATTCCTAAGAAGTTTAACCCGGCAGGTCCTGGCGATTACAGGCCCATTTCGGTCTGTCCAATTCTTTTCAGACTGTTTTCGAAGCCCCTTCTGTGTCGGCTCAGCGCGACTAACAATTTTAACAAGTATCACTCTGGCTTTGCGGAGGATTGCAGTACCTCCTCTAACCTTTTAGTGCTCCAAGCACTAATGCGTACTCTCAAACTTCAACATCGACCCTTCTTTGCAGTCAGCCTTGACTTGCGAAAGGTGTTTGATTCAGTTTCTCATTCAGTCATTTTCCCTTCTTTAGAAGCTCGAAAAGTTCCTACTCGCATTTTAAATCTAATAAGACGTCTCTATGTCAACTGCACCACCACGTTTAATTGTGGTGGTATTTCAGATAATGTCCTTGTCCCTTTAAGAAGGGGAATAAAGCAGGGAGATCCGCTCTCGCCATTCCTTTTTAACTGCATTATAGACCCGTTGTTGTACAAGCTCAATGGTCTGGGAGTTGGATTGCCACTAGGTGCAGCTTCGACGTCTGCTATGGCATTTGCTAAAGACCTCCTTGCTCGTCTCAGACACCTCTGAAGGCCTCCAACTGCTTATCGATGAGACCGTTCTATACTTGATGTTTGATAGAAAATATATTTCAGTGTGTTATCAGTTTTTAAGTTACTGTTATATAAGTGTCATTTGTTTGCCACGATGATGTAAGCAGACGGTAAATAAATGCATGGTTTGACATTATAGCCAGGTTTCTATGGCATTCACTATTATTTAAGGTGGACCAATGCATATTCATGGGTGCATATTCAACCACCACATATTCCTCCTGCACAAACAATTCCTACATACTAGCGTTTGTTCTTAGCAGCTGATGTTGGCTATTGTGCAATTTCTTGAAAGCACATGCAGCTACCGACACATGATTTTTATAGCAGTAAGTCGGAAGCAAAGACTGATTTTTTCTGTGGTCTAAGCTTAAATGATATGTTTAAGGAAAATGAACATTTGCGGAATATATTTACTTTCCTGCTGTGAGAACCTTTATACGAGAACCTCTGCACATTAGACGTGCATGCTGCTTCTCTTGCTGTTATAGCAAAAATGAAAAAATGTTCTGATGAACCACTTTGCAGCTTTGCATTATGCACTTTTACTTGCAGCTAGCATCTATATGCTGTGCTATGGACAACAGCAAGACAAGTCAGGCAAACCACCATGTGAAACACTCTAAAGATTCGGGCTTAGGGCGAGTTGGTACTATATATAGTGGAAGACAGATCAGCTGCCCGTACAGCAGTGCTGTCACCATTACACGGCTGACAGCACCGCAAACCCTTAAATTTATATTTGTTTGACAGATAATGCATTCTAGTAGTTTTCATGTCGTATATGCATGAAAATGTAAACAAGAACTGGTGAAAAACAGCATTCTTTTACGTATATAGTGTATCTTACCACAAGGTAAGGTACACAGATATCTTGGTAAGGTACACAAGATATATACGTAAAAAAAGCTGTTTTTCACTAATTCTTGTTTCACATTTTCATGCATATGCAACATGAAAACTACTAGAGTAGATTAACTGTCAAGCAAATATAAATGTAAGGATTTGCAGTGCTGTCAGCCGTGTCATGCTGACAGCACTGCTATTATGTATGTCTACAAACATTCTACGATGTCAGTTGAGTGTTGCTTGAACGTCACATACGTACGTTGCCTGAAAGCTCAAGTGACAAAAGGCAACATCCAAATTACGTTGTCAGGAAGTTCTGTTAACGTTATGTTAACGTCGTGAATGTGCTGCTCAACGCTGCCACGACGCTACGGCCCAACGTTGTCTGGCGATCAAAAAAGAGGACATTAGCAGCATGTAGGCAACGTTATACACCGACATTTGCGCACATTCAGAGAACGTTACAGCAACATTTTGCGTTACTTGGGGAGCTGAACTTATAATAATTGATTTTAGAAGGAACACCACACTTTGTTCTGATATTGTTGTGTTGGCAATCTTTGACAACGTCCTGCCGTCGTAGGTTATATCTGCAACATTTGGGAATGGCACGAGTGCCGATTAGAATATCGTTTCAAGTATTCAGCTTTGCCAATGTTAAGTGCTGCAAAACTGGTACCGTGAATGACTTCTGAAATGGTCACTACCGTTTTCTTATTTTAGTCACGTATTTTCATACAGTAGAAGCACTGCTTGCTGGGTCAGTTGGTTCATACTGAATTTTTTTCTTTTCTTTTATTATGCCCTCAAGGCCTGTCAAGGCATGACAGAGGGGACTGGGTTACAGGTAATGTCAACAGTATTACATAAAAAAGACACAAGATAAAAAAGTACATTTTGACAATGAATTGGTAGGAATACAATGAGTAGGTAAAAAAAAAGATGCTATTACGAAAAGAAAATACG
This sequence comes from Dermacentor silvarum, assembly GCF_013339745.2. Classification (NCBI taxonomy): domain Eukaryota; kingdom Metazoa; phylum Arthropoda; class Arachnida; order Ixodida; family Ixodidae; genus Dermacentor; species Dermacentor silvarum. Next base: position 72,337 of record NW_023605504.1, read on the forward strand.
AGATCTAGAAGTACATGAAACCGCATTCTAGTAAGTAATGCTGTCTAAGGCATCATGAAACAAGAATTATTGCGGATGGGTACAATGTTTGCGGGAAGGTGGTTCCACTCTAGTGACATCTGAGGTACAAGTGACAGGGAAAATGTATTTGTGCAGCAAGAAGGGACGTAAACCTTGTAAGAACGATCGATGCGACGGGATATTAGTGTGGAGTAACAATGAACACATCATGCAGTGTTGTATGGTGAACATTTTGTGAAATAATGATAACTGGGAAACTTTACGTCGAGCTGCAAGAGATGGAAGAGAAAGGCTAGCTTTCATGTTTGTTAGTCTGGCAGTTTGGCCTTTAAGTCCAAATTACATGTACGCGTGCCGGTGCGCTAAAGCTCGCGCCCGCCCGCCTTGCTTTTGCCGCGCCTCGTGTGTAATGGCGGTTTGAACCTACAAGACATGCGCCACTGCGCGTCCACTTGGCTCACATTTTTGCCTTGGTAGAGATCGTTACGCGATGACTATCTCCGCAAGCGCCGGCATAGAGATCTTGACGTCGTAATTTGAGCAGGGTTCATTGCGCTCATAATCACCTTTTGTGATCACAGTTCCTAATAATGTTCGCTCTTATTTTCTGGAGCATCATAGTACAGAGTAGAGCGGAAGCAGCATATTATTTTGTCTTTGGTAAACTTTTCTTAGTCGACAACATGGGTGAAATCGCGCTGGAGAAACGGTTCCTAAAGCGTCCTTCGCCCACCAGCGGTGTGCTCTGCTGCGCTCTTCAGCACTGATGAACAATGCTGATGTAGGCCCACGTGATTTACAGTTCAGAGCGAAGAAATAATTGTGATTGTGGATCATCTCAGAAGCAGAAATATCGCCACTATTTGGTGCGCACTTCACTTCTTCGCCATCAGAAATAAGCTTCCGCTAAACATGCCACGTAACTTTTCGTTGTAGAATTTTCAACATAATTTAGGAACTTGTAAACACGGAAAAACAGAGACCTGTATCTCCTCATAACACAAACTGACGGCGGCAGATGGCAGCTTTTAACTCTGCGTATTTTATTTATTTTGCGCTCCATCTACCACTAGTACTAGACCACATGCGACGCTGAGCAGCCTTGTACTGAGCGCAGCGTCACTTTTGCGTCATGATGCGGAGAAGTGGCGAACTACGCTCTAGACGGGTAGGTCGGCACGGTCGGCACACCTACTCCTCCTGCCACCATAAACTTGTTACTATAGTCCAATTTGTCTCGTTAAGCCTACGGGTACAAGAATCGCAGCACGATCTCGGACGCTAGGTGCGCTATGCGCTGATAACTAACATTGCAGGTCAGTTTAGAGAAAGCGAAAGCTCATTTCAATAGTTACTGGCGATCAACTCGAGTGAGAACGTAGCCAGCACGAGAACTCACGCTGAAGCGGGAGCCTTAGGTGGCGCTATGTTCGACAACGCTATTTCTCGGCGCGTGTAAACATTAGATATCTGTGCTCGCGACGCGCTTCGACGCGTACGATCTGTCCGGCACCATCTGCGCATGCGTGAGGCGCGTGGGCGCGAGCTTTCGCGCTCCGGAACGCGTACGTGCAGTTTGGACTTATGAGCTGCGCTCTAAAAGACGAACGGGACGTCTAACAAGCGAAACCTCACATACGCTACCGGCCTCGCTCGTCAGGCGCATTACGCAAGCACGGCATGCATCTGGCGCGTCTGGCGTGTCATTCGCTTGGCACCAGGTAACGCAAGAAAAATAAGTCACAAAGTATGCGTTCATTTGTAGGCAAACGTTTTTGCTTCAGAGGGAACGATAAAAAAACATCTGTTAACTACCATTTCACATTCTTTTTTTTTTCAATGCTTCCCTCAGCTAAAGGCTGTCACCAATACTAGCGTGATGTATTTCCTGTTGCCAGTTTTCGCCGATTGTGCGCTCTTGTTTTATTTCTGTCTCTATGCGCTGGCCATTAAAAAGTGTACTTATTTATCCTTTCTCTAGGACGACATTTCACCCGCCAACAACCTAAAGTTATCGCTCAGCGTAAGACGCACCTGCATGATTTGGAACTTACTCGAATGTTATCGATAGTTCTATCCGTTGTTTGTTGTCACCGAACCTTTTGTAATGTGATTGTATGCGTGACGCGAATTCTGTAGTCCTTTGTAGAAGGCACGCGGGTTCCAACGATTACGTTAAAACCTTCGAAGAGTCGTCTGTAAAACCTTACGCGATTGACGCGCAGACGAGGTTTTCGATGATCGCCGACCTTGCTGACTGCTATCGTTGTGGCTGAGTGTTACTTGCTTTGCTGGGCACAAGTTCGCTTAATAGAGTTCGTTACGTGATTCGCACTTGTCTCTACTGTGTTCTTCACCATAACTACAACGGGACAAGTGATGGATGTGCTTTTGTGTCCATGCGCCTGACGCCCCAGTCGAACCACGAGCCTAGTCTAAAGCGTAAACAGGACGCCAACGTACCCCCCCCCCCCTACCGGGCCATCGAGCTAGCAGCAGGCTGCTTAATTTGGCCCCGGATCACGGGCTTCTCACCAGAGACGACCAGAAAGAGCGACGCCAAGATATAGTGGCTAGAATGTAGCCAAGTCACGTACCACCATGACAGTGTTACTGCGTTGAAATGCGCCCAATAAAGAGCTACTTAGGTGATTCACACTTGTCACTGTGTTCTTACCGTCACTACAACGTGACAATATGCTTTCATCACGGACGAAACGCAATAAGCAATGAAATAGACATGGAATATTTCAAAATACCAGCTCTGCTCGCACCGCATCGAAGGAGTGCATGCGCAGCTATACTTCGCGCCAGAAGCTTGCTTCGGACCAAAGCCAAATTAACGTGAGGGCGTTATTTTTCTTGAGTACGTGCTTCCAAAACAGGTTCATGGCAAACAATAAAAGTAAAATAAACACACTTGGAAGTGACACGGCCACGTGTAGAGAAAAGACAAAACCGATGCATTCAATTAAGTAATGTTCCACTGCCTAATGTTCCGATTTGGCAATCGGGACGTGAGCGAAAAACAAAGGGAAAAGTCAGATTTCAGGGTTGCTTTATTATCGGTGCATTCGTAAGCGCCGTTGAACACCAGCTGCCGCTTATAGGACGTGTTCGAATACCGTATTTTCTCGCATATAACCCGCACCAAAAATTGAAAAAAAAAAAGTGCTTCAAGAGTGGGGGCGCGGCTTATCTGCGAATATTCGCGAAGGGAGGGGGTGGGGGTCGGCTTCACGGCAACGCGCGGCCTGCCGTGCAGAGTCCGCATTGTCCGCATGCCTATCGACATCGACGTGTGGCAAGCCAATAAGAGGCCAACACAGGTTATTGCATGATCCACATTGATAGTCTGGTTAAACGATTTTCGGCATGGAGGAAGAAAAATGCTTTTCGGTATGGGTGTTCTGTGCTTTTCGCACGCTTTTCGCACGAGTCAGGTGCTGTTTCTTGTACGCCCAGTTTGCACAGTTGGCCAGCCTTAGGCATCATGAATGTGTCTCGGCGGCAGTCTTTCACTGCGAAAGAGAAACTGAAGATCATAGCTGCTGCTGCAGAAATCGGCAACAGAGCTACTGCGAGATGGTTCCGAAGACGATTACGTCTTCGAGAGCGGCGACGAAGCCTCGGATGGCAGCAGTGAATCGGAAGACAGCGCTGACAACGTTGCGGCGGTCGTTATGAAATAAATTTGTTTTGAAAACGAAATGATGGCTGCGCATAGTTCTAACTTCCTAGTACTCATATATTTTAGGATAAGCGTGCGGGTTATACGCGAGGTTTTTTTTTTCTTTTTCGTGGAGTTCAAAGTTAGGGGTGCGGGTTTTATGCAAGGGCGGGTTATATGCACGAAATGCGGTAAGTCCCCTTCTGCAGCCACGCAGTACTGAGCCCGCTTTATCACATCTTCAATGGCTTTTTTGATGACCGAGGGTGGGATTCTGCTGCAGACATCCGTTATCCTTGCCTTGAGCTCATCTGACGTCTTCGTCTCGGTCACGTAAACACGATATTTTACGTAACCCCACAGAAAAAAATCGAGTGGAGAGAGATCAGGTGACCTAGCCGGCGAATGGACAGGCCCGTGCCTTCCAATCCACTGTGTGTGAAAAGTCGCATTCAGCCAGTTTCGTGCTCGGCTGCTGCTGTGTGCTGGCGCCCCATATTGCTGATACGACAGAAGTGGAAGACGTGACAGCGGGACTTCGCTGCAAAACCCATCCACCGTCCCTTCAAGGATTTCGTCCACGTAACGCTGTCCAGTCAGTGTGTCACAGACCCCGGTGAACGAGGCGGAGACGCCGGACCAAATTCCAAAGCCGACTTATCGGCTTCCGAAAATAATCCCACGAAAGCAAGGACAATTAAGAGTGGGCCCTCTGGTGCGCCAGCGAACGCCAGTTGCTGTCCAAAGAACGAGTCAGAGCCCAGAGTTGTCAAAACACAACAAAATATATTCTTCACACAAGGCAGTTACACACACACTTGCACACTTAGGCTAGACACAACACAATACAAATCAGATGGGTATTAACAAACACAATAAAATAATTAACGACAAGCACTAAGAGTCCAACACGTAAAGTACAAAATAAATAGGAACACTACGTGTCCAATCGTATTCACCGTGCTGGTTGGTCTTGGAGTCAGACGATCTCGGCGTAGCTCGCGCAATTCTCGAAGAAGGAACTTCTTCCGGAAATGCAGACGCTCGATGAACCGTCGACTAGCTTGCCGGGAAATCCTCTTCTTCCGCAGACGCTCGGTCTTCACGTTACATCACTTCACCGGTGCGGACTGAACTCTCTGAACTCCTGAATTCCTGAATTCCCCTAAACGATTCTCGAACGGCGGTTATATACCTTCCACAGGTGTTCTCGAACATTCTTATCGGTGTCGTGATCTCGTAGCATTGCCAAAGCTTGGGAAGCTTCTACTCTTTTCTCGTACCTTCGACCGCCGCTGTCGGAGTATTCTCGAGGGGGGTGATGACTCATCCTGGTGGTGCGTGCTCTCGCTGTAGTAATGTCTCTCGACTCGCCGGGTGAGAAGGTGTCTCGGCGCGCGCGTGTGCCCTCTCACTCTCTCTCTCCGGTTAACGTCGCTTCGTCGAGTCTCTTCCAGACGTTTCGGCGCCGTTGTTGTTTGAGGCGTATGCGCTCTCCCCCTCTGTTGAAGTTGCGGCGGGGCCGGCGGGTTCTTTCGCTGGCTTGCGTGACAGGCGGCGCGCGCTTGGATTGCGCGCTCGTTTGTGACACTGCCCCCCACTTTAAGAATATTATGCAATAATATTCAAGAAACCACAAAAGAAGCGCGCACAAAAGTCCACTACGCACGAGTCCGTAAGTCCATAAATCAGTCCACAACAATTCACACATCACTTCACTCGCGATACATCGAATACAAACACAAGTCCCACAGGTTCACTTGGACTACACAATAACACATCGCTCGTGTAACTATTACACTTGTACTACACAAAATTCATATCTCGCGTGACAAGGCAAACATTTGAAATATAACATGTGCAACAAGTATACAAAACTACGACAGGGTAGCTTACAGAACACAAACAAACACAATGTCCATGATGCATAAATAAACACTCGGTGCACTCAATCAAAACGCTTTTCACCACACACTAACCGTCAAAGGTTCTTAAATTTGAATTTCCTGTCCTTGGTTTTTCGATCGTAGGGTTTCAGATTGTGGTTATGAGTCCCAGTCGATTTATTTTCGGAATTGGGCGTGGAAAGGAGCTGGAAAGGTTTTGTCTGAACCTTTGTTTGAGTTCGGTTGTCCGCTGCCACGGTGCTCTCGACAGCTGCTGATGGATTTCCGCGTGGCTCTTCAATCATCGATGTTTGGATCTTCAACTCTTCTTCCAATGGTTTCGGATCGTCTGGGGCGCGAAATCCCTCGATGTTCCCTAGAATTAGGTCATACAGTGGGCTGTCCATGCAAACCGCAGTGACATTCCCACTGTAATAGGGGGTATCGACCTCAATCTTGGCTTCAGGAAGCTTCCTAGTCGTACCATCGATCAGGAAAATTAAAGTGGTTTCGCCCGTGAGCTCCTCGTCTTTTACTAAGTCTCTTCGCACAATCACTGTGTAGCTGCCGGTATCTCGTAACACCGTGACTTGTTTTCCTGCGATTTTTCCCGCAAGTACAGGCATTCCTTTAACTAGAAATTCTGGGCGTGGTGTCATCACAGCGTTAACTACCGGAATTCTTTTTCTGTCTCGGAGCTCTACAATGTCGTCGTTTATGTCGTCTTGGTGTTTTGGCGGGGCATACACGCAGGATGCCTGGGGAGCTTCTTTCCCTCCGTTGCGACTTGTATCGGCTTTGTGCCCGGTTCGGCCACATTTAAAACATTTGACGTCATTGGGGCGCATAAAATTGCTCCGACAGTTGCTAGCATGATGTCCCAGTCGGTTACAGAGATAACACCTCGGAACAGGCTTCTGAGGGTTTCTCCTTTCATCGGATGTCGGTTTCTTTGCGCCCCCTGGCTCCTCTTTTCTTATCTTGGAGAGATTGGTGCCTCCCTGTGCCTCCAAGAATTGGTCTGCCAATTCCAACATGTCTTGAAGCGATTTAGATTTCCTTTCTTTCAGATAGAGTGACAGGCTCGGGTGGCAACTGATGAGGAATTGCTCCTTGATCAGAAGCTCTCTAAGTGAACCGTACTCCTGTGCAGTCTCTGAAAGTTCGGTCCACCTATCAAAATAGTGACTGAGCCGCGCGGCAAATTGCGTGGCAGTCTCGCCCTCGGCGGGCTTTCCAGTCCTAAACTTATCTCGGAAGCCCTCTACGGTGAACCTAAATCTCTTTAGTAAAGTAGCTTTCACCCTTCCATAATTAGAGGCATCGGTTGGCGTCAGCCTACGGTACACAGTGCTACACACTAAGTGCTTCACCGCGCAAACACGTACTCAACGCAGTGGCCCATTGCTCCTCTGGCCAATTATGGCTTTTAGCAACTGTCTCAAATCTGTGCAAGTAAGCATCCAGATCATCTTTTCTTTCATCGAATGCCACAAGCAGTTTGCTCGGGTTCATATAGAAGCTAGTTTCTTCCCTTTCAGTGCTATCGACACTTGCCTGGACGGGAGCGTCTGTGCGCTGCTGCAAACGAAGTCGTTGGAGTTCTAACTCGTGCTGTCTTTGCCTTTCTCTCTCAGCTAATTCAGCTTCTCTTTGTTCTTTTCGCTCCTTTGCTTCTCTTTCTTCTTTTCGCTCCTGGGCCTCTCTTTCTTCTTTGGCTCTTTCGGCCACTAGCTTTTCTCTCTCTCTTTCTAAAGCTTCTTTTTCCTTCTGGCTAACCTACTTCCGTAGTTCCGCTCCGGAAAGACCCATCTTCTCACCAAGGGCAACTAATTTCTCTAGATCCATAATGCCCTTCAAAAATCTAGCCGCGTGCAAAAAAAATATCTGCCTAGATTTCAACAGTCGAACTGCTCTCTGCACACAAGTTAGCAAAACGTGGTGCAACACTCAAAATCGTTTACAATAGCAACGTAAACGACCCTAGGCTCTTTCTCCCTACTATGGACACACAATTTGCACCACAATAGTCCTGTCGCGGACGCCAGAAATATTGTCACAGACCCCGGTGAACGAGACGCAGACGCC
>NW_023605505.1:0-12500 GCF_013339745.2 Dermacentor silvarum
GCAACGTTGGACACTTAGTCTGTCTACTTATAGGTAACACGTACGATGCAGCTAGCGTATAAAATTGAGTTCAAAACTATGTGATCAGCGTATACAAATACCGGCGTATGCCTTCTTAAAACAATATGCTTATACTATGGACAAGAAGCGAGCGAGAGAGATAGGCATTCATTATGGTGAAAAAGCTGGGAGGTCGGCCTGAGTCAAAGTTCTCACCTGCTACTCAGCATTTTAGGGAAGGGAAATGGGAGTAATGAGAGATGGAGAGAAGCCTGTTGATGATGAGTACGATGATGAAGTTGAACCGCAAGGACGTTTCAAAGTCTCAAATCCAGGTCACTCTCGCGCAAGAACTTGACGATGGCAATATTGCGCCGACGACAAAGGTCCGGCCAAGGTCACAAGGTAATCGTTTCAGACAAAGGCCGATTGAAGAACTTGGACCTAAGTTTTACCAATGTCTGTCTTTCCTAGGCATACTGCGGGTAGATACACAAAAAAAAAAAAACAAAGAAAAAGCAGGCACTATATATTTTTTCTTGATTGGCACGGCATAAAATGAGATGTTGGTATATATGGGAACCGTGCTGATATGGGAACCACGGGTGCTCCTTGCCTCTTCAGCAGAAAATATTATGCACTGCAGCAAATACACTTCATTCTCGCCATTGTTGCTGGCAGTCGATCCTGTCACTTCACAATGAAGTGGCGCACAATCGACAATGCCGAGCAAACTACCGTTAAATGAAAGTCTTGTGTCGTACGTTCGTTTTCTTCTTTTTCACGCCACGTGACGACTACAACTTATAATAACACGTGTTGCCACCATATGCATGTCTTTAAACGGGCCCTTGAAACGGCGCAGAAAACCGTTTTGAGACATCTAGGACGGAATACCCCACAAACAGCCTTACACGCGGTCAAACTCGTGTCGGGATAAACAACTTGAAACCGGTTATACTTAAAGCATCGAGAGTTGCATCCTTTTTAGTACTTGAGCTGCGATCAGCTATATGTTACGAAATCTATTGGTATGCAATGCTGAATATGTGAGACATATAACGGCAATATGGAAATCCCCGGGAATATTTTGTAACTCCAAGATGTCATAACGACTTCTTGAAAGGTTTCCTCAAGGTCGCGTTTTTTAAATCGATGGTGTCACTGCATCGACACTCTCAGCTAGTGCAGTTCGGGTTGCTTTGGAGCTGAATGCATAAATGTTTGAACTGCACTCGTACTGGTATTTGTCGATGGCGAATTAACTGGAGCGGCTGGTTAGATTGTCAGCTAGGAAAAATAACTAGTGGAAATAGTTAAACAAAGGAAACACGCGAAGGTTCAGCGATCAGAGACAAATATCAGTATATAGCGGTGTGCGATATTCTGGCTGATGAATATCCCCTCTTTGCATTGTATACACTGACACCAGCGAATTGTTGACTTGCTCTGTTTGGCGGCCGCTGAAGTTCCTTACTATTCTTCATTTATTCTTCTTTCTTTCCTTTTTTTTGGCATAAAATTTAAGAAACGTGTAATCTAGGGTCGTTTACTATTTCAATCTTCCGATAAACAAGCAATTCGTAACAGAGGTCGGAAGTAAGAAAGCGGCTATACTGACAGTGCTGATAAGTGTACAGCAGAAAACGTACACGATGCCGGGGGCCATTTTTCAAGTGTCTTACGAATGCAATGGGGCATGACATTCTGCGAACGTTTATTTGGTTAAAGTACACCAGGCTTCCAGTTTAGGCCAAACCCCCTCGTGAGTATGAGTGATGTTTTGAGGAAACAATAACAAGTGCACCAAAGTGAAGTAACATTAGCAGGCTGCAGTAAAGACATGATGGAGTAGCTATCAAATGCACTGTACACTAATGGTGACCGGGACAAATGCAGTTTTTGATTACTTTATACACCAAGCTTCACTTTGTGCTTTTATATAAGGCCTCGAGTGGCGGCTCATAGAACGCTGCGGTTTCCTTTTTACGTGCTGCACATTTGGCTGAACGTTCCTGCGTCTCCGTTTCCTGTCATCGCCCCCGTTTCTGCACCATTTCCCTAATGGGGCTTCGTAGAACGCGCGTATACAATAGTTAACCTTTTCTTCCCCACGACAATATCAGGGAGAACGAAGGCTTTTAGCTATATTTTTCCTTAACTGCGTAAAGGAGGACAAAGTGTTTTGTTTATTAAAGCGTGGAAATGTCGTCTAAATATTGCCGTTGAAGTTGCTTTTCCATATCCGCTGGAAGGCCTGTAATACGGTTACAACGGGAAAACGTTAATAATAATAATAATAATAATAATAATAATAATAATAATAATAATAATAATAATCTTTATTTTGGCAGGAAACATTCAAAAAACACAAAAATACACCAGAGACACCTTCCTACTAGAGTCAACGAAGCAAAAGGCGCCTATTTGGCGCATGCCGAGGCCTCGTTTCTCCGACGTACAGCACACAGCGATCAGTGCTGTCAAAAAGAAAAAAAAGAAAAAAAAAAACGTGCAAGTATATACTGCATGCATTGTAGGACACGAATAGAAAGTTGGGGGCGGCGGGATTTGGTCTGGAAGCAGAACATATAGAGACAAGCATTTTTAAGTTCAGAATTCACTAGATAATAATGATTAAAAGACATTGTGAATGTTAAAAGGGCAACAAAGCAATGACAATGTGGCACTTTGCGCGTAAAATATTACCAATGGCAACAAATGTCGGTAAACAAACGATTAAGAGCGTCCAGTAGCGGTTCGCTCTATAAATTAGCCTAGTTCCGCCGTCTTTTTACCGGCAGCCTTGACACAAATAAACTCTGTGTACAAGTTCTGTATGTTCAGGCGGCAGCCGGTCCGCGTGTTCCATATTAAAAAAAAAAAAAAAGGGGGGGGGGGGGGAGAAACTGCGTGCAAGGCCGGAAGATGGGTAATTTTCAGTGGACCTAACATGCAGGCTTGGTGGACCATGCTGGCATAGAGATGTAACCGGTTGAAAAAAACATTGAAAAATTCTGGAGAATTTTTTTTTTTTCGTTTTTCTTTTCAACCAGAATAAAATTGAAAAAAAAGAAAACGTGTAACGTCGCAGAATACAGAACCTGCAAGGAAATTTGGTCAAAAGAAGGAGTTTCGGAGTCTGCGAAGCACCTGGATCGATCCACGTCGTGGCAAGGACTTTGCTTCAACTAACCCTTGAGCGCCCCGCCTGTCACGTACTGCAGATTCCCACTTCTTCTGCAGCATGTGAAACAAACTGGTATGGTATGGTATGAACAACTTTATTGGGTCTGAGTTTGGAAGTGTGCACATCAATTTACGTTAGAGGCTCGCAGGGGATCGCGTGCGAGAACTTTTGTATGTGCCCTCGATCGAATCTCAATGTCCGGAAGACTTCGTCCGCTGCCCAGCGAAGCGTTGACGCGTCAAGCGGAAATGGATCGGACACAGATTGATACAAATGTCGGTCTTGACGCTTTAATGTGAAATCGATGCCTTGGCGTGACTTTTGTGGATGCAATAATGTAACAATTATATTCTTTTCAGTGTTAAAGAAATAAATATGTCGGGTTTTTCATAGCTGTGTGCGCAATCGTCTTTTTTTTTTTTTCAATTTTTCGTATTTTTCTAAAAAAGACATAAAAGAAGCCAGTTTTTTTTTCACACCCCTCCAAATTTCGTGAAATTTTATATCTCTATGCAGGCGGGTCAATTAAGAGAGAAACAATAAAGACAGCGTTGTTCTAAGAGATGTGATCGCAAATTCGTTGAATGCCGCATACATGTTGTGTGCGTTTGATTCCGCTCATGTGCAGCCGCCGCTACGTCGTCGGGCGAATAGGAAGTTATTCACATGACTGCCGACTTGAACATGCAGCTCCACTAAAAGAGTGCGTATCACGATCGTGGCACGAATGATGTATGGATGGGTGCAAATACATTAATGAACGTCCTGAGGTACGCAACTCAGCGCGCTGCGGGCCGCTCCCACGTTGGGACAGTCAGGCCATGCCCGACCGCCGCATCGTGGGCCCTCTGGACAGCCCATAGTTGCGCCCCGGCAAAGGGGCTCTTGATAGCGGAGAGCCACTTGTCCTCATTGATATGTTCGGTGATTCGCAACGAACATATAGGTGCAACTATTCTATCCAATGCTGTTCCCTCTCGCACATCGTCAGTAATCCGAGCCGCGGTCCACCTATACGTTGGCTGTGTTCCAATGACTCGCCGTATCTGCTCAGCTGTCTGCGTAGACTGTCTTTGATATTGGCGTATAAGTGTATGCAAGAATGATACGCTCGACCGTTGTTCCGTTTAAGATTCCGCATGCACTGATCCTGTGGTGGTGGAGTCAGGTATCGTAGCAGGCTGCTCAATATGGTGCGTTAAAACAGGAATTTTGTGCCATTTTCGTGCATTTGCTTGAATGTGTCGGGAAAGGTGTTGGGCAGCGGTCGCATAAGCTTGGCTTCACCATAACTTCAAGAATTTGCCGCGGACTAGGTGCTATGTCCAGGTTGAACGAAATTTTTTCCCTGACTTTTATATTATATACCGGGCTGTTTCGTTTTAGAAGGTCCAAAATCTTTAAAAATCGCCTGTGCCAGATTGCACAAATATAACCGGTGATTTAATTTACTCGATGACGCGGCCATTACTTCTACGAGAAATCAAAATGCCTAATTAAATAATTAACATAATTACCCTAACTAACTTTTTATATTTTGAAATATATGTTAAACAAAATGTTTATACCTATATTTTAATCTACATAATCCACATCCGTGCTTTAATCCAAACCCATATTTTAATCGACGAATTGCACCCGCCGTGGTTGCTTAGTGGTTATTGTGTTGGACTGCTGAGCACGAGGTCGCGGGATCGAATCCCGGCCACCGCGGCCGCATTTCGATGGCGGCAAAATTCAGAAAGCGCCGTGCACTTACATTTAGGTGCACGCTATACGAACCCTAGTTGGCCCAAGTTAATCCGGAGACTCCCCCCCCCCCCCCCTCCTACGGCGTGCCTCATAATCAGATGGTGGTTTTGACACGTAAAACCTCATAATTTAATTTAATCTACGAATCATAGCTAGTGAGTTCGCAAGGCGTATCCACTTGGAACAAATTCTCTAAACTGGACCAGTTTCCAGATACGAATTTTCGAAGCATCTGACGAAATGCTTGGTGTTCCAGTTACTTTTGCGCTTCAATGCATAAAATTGTGTTTTCTTTAAAAGAAGTAACAATTTGGAAAAAGAAAAAGAGAACAAGCAATTACAATGCGTTTCTCGTCGCTGACTGTAAATTCAGCGCCGCGATTATAATCGCAGACACGAACGACCTTACTTGCTCGATTACCGACCGATATCACCTTCAGGGGTATTCCTGTGTTTAGCATATGCACGACGCGTCGTTCGATACGCCTTCATTTCGAGTAAATGAAATCTCGGGGGTTCAATCACCACGCACGGGGTGCGATATACTTGTTGCCGTAAACAGCGCGCTCTTTCCACAGCTCGGTCAAATGGCCCACGAGAGCTGAAGTGAGTTCACGGTCTATTCGTTATGTAAACTACTGGGGTGTTTTGAAAGCAAGTGATGAGACACTGAATACAGGATCGCGTTGGGAATTGCAGGTCGCCCGGTAAACCCGGCACCGCGCAGGCCATAGACTGATTAGGAGGGGAACTAGTAGCGAGTCTTCTTTGTGTGTTTTTTTTTTATCCCCCTTTGATTTAGATGTATAGAAGCAGGGGAAGATAGGCTACGTCACAGCCGTCTATCTCAAAATGCCAAGTTCGTTACTCAAGAAACAATTTTGAAAAAATCACCGCCGAAGCACTCCGTACAGATCCTGCTTAATCAGCGAAGCTGAAACGCGCGGCCCCAGCTTTATGACTGAGCTAATACCGGCGGTTCATTAAGGTATTTCTCAATTATGGTTACGTCTTTGTGTTTCTTGATGCGGTTACACACACGTTCGGCTGCGACGGAGGGAATGACGTCACTGGCAGTATGCCCGCAATCCGCCGTTGTCGCTGGCGTTCGATGCCTCGAGTTTGCTCGGCGGCACGATTAGTAGCATTCGCCCGCCATTGCAGCTTGCGATTCTTCAAAAATTTAATTTCTTCAAAATTAAATCTGTCCGTTACGTAAGACAATGAATGGCTCATACCCCCTTAAGCAATGGCTCATACCCCTGTAAACGTGGCCTCCCCATTACGATGACAGAAGAGAAGTGAAATTCTACGCTGGAATGATGAGCCGCGGCAACGGAGCCAGCTGTGGAAGAAGCCGACGACTATGACGAACGTGGGAGCAGTGGCACGAGCGCGTTCGCGCGGTTGCGCCGAGGGTGCCAGCGAGCCAGCTGTGTCAGAAGACGACGGCGCTCGAGCCATCGCTGATGATGATAGTTTCCGCGCACATCGGACGGACGGATTTGGTTTCGCCTAGCCATATACAGCTTCGCTTTAAATATATCAAAAAGCACAATACAGACACGAACACGTATAATATACTGGCCAGAAATAAGCTGTGCTTCGCAACAACAACAGTGATGACGACGACGACGAGAAAGTGGGAATCGACCTGCGTTATCGCTTTGCTGATCATGTTTTCCTTCCAGTGTACTTACATCTATGGTCCACCATTTTTTGGCCCGAAACTTAAATAGGCTGAAAAATTACACCGAATTTCGTTTCCCTAACGAGGTAATTGCACTCTGGACATTTCTGATTAAGAAATTTATGTTTCCCTTTCTCATGCACCGGCATTACTTCAAAACCATGAAATATATAGGTCTTAAATAACTACCCCTATAACTGCAGCGGCATTGGGTTTAAAGGTAAAGCCAACGTCATGATTAGTCTGTCGTCTCGCCGTAAGAAAGCAAGACTTCGCCTCTTGAGCAAGTTTTACCACCGCCCTCTAAAGCCATTCAGTCATTTGACTGGCTCATCATATATGCGTCAACTCACATCAGTGCGCAATTTATTTTCGTCCCATTCGAACATCTGTTCACCTGTCGCCATTCCTCGAGCTCTCGAGGGACTGAAATAATATAGGCGTATACCCTCTGCGAAAGTGGCCCTCCCCAACCCGTCTATAGCTCGACGACATTGCTATCCGAATTCATCAGCTGACCCTAAGCACACACCTTGTGTAACACTATTTGTATTGCAATGCTCGTAGGTGAAGGTACGCGAGTGGACATAAAGATTCTTTTTTTTTTTTTTGCCTCTCATATGATGATGATGATGATTTATTGGCATCCCCTTTGAAACGGGGCGGCGACAAATAGTCACCTAGCCTGCTTGATTTAATCAGGTATACTATACATGTTCTTTATCTTGCATTTTTGTATACCTATCATTATTTTTCTTTTTCAAAAGTTTACCTTGTACAGCTGCCTATGATTTTAAGAGATCAGGTCGCATCCATCTTTTCCCTACTTTTTTTCCACCAGTACTCCAATCGTCTCTTGCTGATCTCTACGGCTGATCTGTTTATGTTTCCCTCCACTTTAAACCCAAGCGCTTCTGGGAGTTGCACGTTACCTACGGTTCTCGCTGGGTGGATCCCGTCGCATTCCATTAGGATGTGCTGAGTGGTCTCTGGATCTCTACTGCAGCATACACATGTCTCATCTAATTCCGAATATTTGTTCCGATATGTTTTCGTCCTTAGGCAACCGGCTCGAGCCTCAAATAGCAAGGCACTGCCCTTTGTGTTATCGTACAGATTTTCCCTTCTAATTTCTTTCGTCTCATTCTTGTAAATCTCCATTGTCCTTTTCGTTTCCATTCTTTGCATCCAATTCACGGTCTCTATTTCTCTCACTTTCTTTCTGATGACCCCTGGTTGTCTATTTACAGTTTCGATTATCCTGTACTTGGTTGCCAACTTCCTTGACCTCTTCCTCCATTCTGTGTCCACGCTTTTCATGTAGAGATACTTGTGCACTTTAGCCGCCCATTTATTTTCATCCATGTTCCTGAGCCTTTCTTCAAAACTAATTTTGCTTTGTGCTTCTCTGACTTCAAAAGAGGCCCAACCCATGTCTCCATGCACTGCCTCATTTGTCGTATTACCGTGTGCTCCCAAAGCCAACCGGCCTACTGATCTTTGGTTAACTTCCAAACCCGCCAATATGTCCGATTTTAAGCATATAATGGCATTTGCGAATGTTAGCGCTGGCACCATTACTCATTTCCAGATTCCACGCACCACCTCATACTTATTGTGGCCCCACAGTGCTCTGTGTTTCATTAATGCTGCATTCCGCTTCCCCTTTATTTTCAGATTATCTTGGTGGTTGCTTGAGTAATTCTTTCCTTCGTTTATGTGTACGCCGAGGTACTTATATTGCTTCACTATGGGTATTACTTGCTGTTGAATTGACACCACGAAGTTACTCGTGTGCTCATTAAAGATCATAATCCCTGATTTCTCTGTGCTAAACTTAAGGCCTAGATTTGTCGCTGCGTTCCCACAGATATTCGCAAGTATCTGTAAATCTTTTTTATTGTCCGCTAGTAGCACAATGTCGTCTGCGTACATCAGTCCAGGGATCTTCTGTTGCACCATTTGTCCATTACGCATGTAGGATAAATCAAAACCTAATTCGCTGTTTTCCAGTCGTCTTTCTATGCCCTTGACGTAAAGCGTGAACAACAATGGTGACAGAGGGCATCCTTGCTTCAATCCTTGGTGAATTCCCACCATTTCATTTCCTTTTCGGCCTTCCCATGCCACTTGTACTTGGTTGTCTCGATATATCTCCCTCAGCAGCTCCACGAAATCGTCATCTATGCCTTCGTATTGAAGAATATCCCACAACAATTCCCTGTCTACGTTGTCATAAGCTCCTTTAATATCTAGAAATGCTATCCATAAAGGTCTTTTCTGAGCTACTGAAATCTCTATGCACTGAGTTAGTACAAACATATTGTCTTCTAAGCGTCTGCCTGGCCTGAACCCATTCTGTAGTTCCCCCAATACACCGTTTTCCTCCACCCACTTCGACAGTTCTAATTTTATGGCTTGCATTGCCATTCTATATATCACCGACGTTACTGTAACTGGCCTGTACGAGCTCGTCTTATCCTTATCTCCTTTGCCTTTGTAGATAAGATTCATCTTGCTTTCACGCCATCCAACGGGAATATTCTTTGTTCTAATCACTTGCTCTATGGCATTAGTCAGCAGTGCCTTGCTTTTTGGACCGAGGTTTTTGATTAGCTGTATTGGGATTTCATCGGGTCCTGCTGCCGTGTTGTTAGGGACATTTTCTGCTGCCTTTTTCCAATAAAAGCTTTCTATGCTGAATTTTGATCTCTCAGGCCTCTCTGTTGTTGCTGGATCTGTTGTCTGAACTACGCTTTTTCTCGTACCGAAGTTATGCCTGATAACGTCTGTGATGTACCGCAGCGCATCATCGCCTTCATAGATGTTACCGTCTTCATCCCTTATAGCCGTTTGCGAGTTTCTAGTTGGAGCTCCGAGTGCTTTTATATGGTTCCAGAATCTTTTTGGGGCGCCTTTGTCTCTTTTGTGAATGTTATGCACCCAACGTTCACTTGCGCATTTAATTTTCTCTTGCACGAGCTCACTCGCAACCCTTTTCTTTTCTCGGTATGTATTCCATCTAAGGAGCACCTCTTCTTCTTGTAATCCCAACTTTTTGGCTTCTCGATGAACCCTAGATGCCTCTTTACGCTCTTCTATAGCTTGTTTAATTTCCTTGTTCCACCACTTACGTGGTTTCCTCTTTCCAATCCAACAATTGTATTGCCGTGTCCGCCTTATTTCATGCTGCATAACCTCCACCAGTTCCTTATATTCCCAGACTGCTGTAGGAAAAGCCTCAATTTTCTTCTCTATGTTGTTTGCGATCTCTGTTATTTGCTCGTCATTCATTTTTAAAAACTCTGAGGCTATTGGTTCATGTTCTGCGCTGGTATCTCTCCCAAACTTTAATGCTAAACGTCTATGATCGCTTCCCAGGCTATTTTTTCCATTTTCGTCTATTATCATGTGGTCCAGTTGTTCGTAGACCATTTCTGAGACTAAGGCGTAGTCGATACATGACTGCCTGTTTCCGCATTGCCACGTTACCTGTCCATGACACTTATTCTCCCTGTTAACTACTATAAGGTTCTGTTCATCACACAAATCCAGCACTAGAGAGCCGTTGTAATCAGTATATCCGTCTAAATCGTCCATGTGCGCGTTCATATCTCCCACTAATATCACCTGGCCCGAGTTACTGAACTCATTAATATCGCTTCTAATGCAATCGACCAATTCCTTATTTTTTTCCCTGCTATCACTTCCTGTCCACAGGTAAGCTACTCCCAGCCACGTCTTTTTACCTTGCCATGTACCACTAATCCATAAATGCTCTTTACATGTCTCGTTTACCCTTCGCCACTTCAGACCTCGCCTAATTAGTACGCCTACGCCTCCGCCTTTCCTTGACCCGGTCATTCTGTTGCACCCTTCCCATACAAAGTTGTCAATAACAGGCGGCTGCTCCAAATCTCGTAGATGCGTTTCGGTCAAGGCGTACACACTAATCGCTTCATCATTCAGTTGCGTTTGAATTTCCAGCCATTTTTCCTGCTTACGACCACCCTGCATGTTAATGTAGCAAATTTTACCTTCTCTATTCTTATCCTTTCTGCGTCTTTTCCTGACTCCTGGTCGCCTAATTCTGCCCTTTACTGGTGTTCGCTATGTTCAATACTTAATCCTGCTTCCTGATTGCCTGGGGCCCGCCTAAAAAAGCTACAGCTCGTGCCGCGAATCGATTTCCGACCGGTGTTGCTACACTTTCACTAAAGCCCGCTGTCTTGTGTGACCCCGCTGTCACACAAGACAGCGGGGTCCACCTACCGACGAGCTTTGCAGCGAAGCATATGTTCGCAGCACCCCGCAGGCATGATATCGAAAGTCTGATTAGGTGAGCGACGGTCGAGTAGATTCGACGCCCTGCATGCCCTGAGCGCCTGTGTAAGTATAACGCAACATCAACAGCAGGCCCAAGCGCACCGTGGGAGTTAACGTATATTTATACTGACGACACAATCGTGAGAGTAAACACGAGAGGCTCACGATTTATCGCGAGATACGAAGGGAAGCCGAACACGAGATAATCCGCAGGTGAAAACTTGGCCACACTTGGCCACGCTTGGCACTTGTACTTTTCCCACGGGTATAATTAATAGAGCAACGCGCGAGCGTGGGACCGGCCAAGTTTCTGCCCAGGTTATTGTGATCGAACGCTATTGTGGTCGCTGATTACATTATTAAGAACGTACACACCATGTGGACAAGCAATTTTATAGCTTCTTCTCGTGCGATAGAGATGTCCTGTGTACGGTGGCTTCTATGTCTCGCTGTCGTGCGTCAACAGCCGTTTATTTACCGCGGCGTCGTTCTCTCTCAAGAGATCTCACAGCAACGCGCGTGTTTACACAGAAAAAAAATCAGAGGCCTTCGCGTGGCGTGATCGCACAATCGTTGCCAAACGCTTTCTCTACCTGTACACACGATCTTTGTAAACTTGCTTCTCTTGTTGTCGGTTCAGAATTTCTCTTTCAAAGCTACCTTGAGGTGGTCCAACGGGTTCCATATGCATGTAGGCGTGACGTTTTTAGCAATCGGATGTTGCAGTTGCTATAGGAAGACGTGCATGCGAACTTGTTCGGAATGTTCACCCCGCGAAAAAAATGTAAAGAACAAATTCTGTTGGGCTGTGCAGGGTTAATTTAAGGATAGGTTGTTCGGGTTGCAAGCGCTTGCTACCTGCTGCTCCATTTCTATCGTGAATCGACACGGAACTCCAACGATGCAACTCACACTCTCACTAAGTGATGGGAGTTTCCTTCCCAAAGCTGAACCCTGGCTTCAAGAGATGTCGGCTTTGATTCAAATTAGGTTGCGAAGGGCTTCTTTTGCTGGGAATCTAACCCACGACGTCGAGCTTAGCGGCAAAATCTCGTAGCCAGCGAGCCATCCCGGTGGGTATCCAGCGGCTGCCGCAAGGCTTCGTCTGTTTGAGAGAAGGAAGTACAGTTTTGGTTCAAAGTTCTGAGCACACCGCGCATGTGACAGGAGGTCGCATGCACTGTCCTTTCAGCCTTTCTGCTCCTTGTAGCTGGCATTGTAGGGGGTTCTGTGCGAACTGTGAGCGCGAACAACTGGATAATCTGTGTGAAACAAAATCAACAGAACGTAAATTGAACCTTATTGAGTTTCTACAAAGTAATTTTTAGCCTAACATGACGCTGCATTTGTATTGTGCCTCCTCTGAGGAGGAAGAGGCACAATACAAACTGGGGGTTTAGTACATTATTTCGCACTAAGCTTTTAGAGGCTACGGACTGCAGAACGCAAGCGATTTGAAATTTCTCTCTCTCGCTCTCTCGGACGCCGTAATTAATATGCTTTCTCGCTTTCCGTAGCGTACTTTAGACGTCTTCGCGATTA
>NW_023605505.1:15000-80001 GCF_013339745.2 Dermacentor silvarum
CTAATTGCACTCTAGTGGCACATACTGTAGGTCTCTCTATATGTGTAGGTTCAGTTTGGTTTTATTCCGCTGGGTCAATTTTTTTCCTGGGACGCTTTTGTTTGGCCACTATGCGGCAAAGCATCTCTACAGGGGCAAAAGATTCGTCCGCCGTTGAATTGATGGGAAAGAGCTTGTGCACCATGCTAAAAATGGACACGAATGTGCAGCTGCGATGCATATTTGCGCCCTGGCGTATAAGGAAAGATGATGATGTCAGATTCTGCAAGAAGGAGCGGGCCAAATGGCTTTATGGAGTGCCATCGAAGCACTAAGCCCGTGCCCCTTTTTCTCAAGTTTCGGCGCATGGTAAAGTGTTTCATTTGGTATTTAGAAAGATAAGGTATTTAGAAAGATTTACTATTAGGCAAATTTTTGACACAAAAGGACATCGCCAAATAGAGCACTTGTTACTTGTGTTTGCTTGTGCTTACTTGACAGTGCAATGTGCCGACAATTCGAGGGCTTGAATATTATCAGTGTAAAAAAAAAATTGAAAGGGAAAACTTATGATCTATAGAACGTGTGACGGAACGAAATAAAGAGGAAAAGGGAGTCCCCGTGTTACAGAGAAAATCAGCAGCTTCGTCTCGTTTAATAAACGATGCCATTTTAAATGCATAAGCATTTCTATGCCTACCAAATGAGAAATTTGTCCGTCCGTCACATAAGACGAATGCAATGGCTCATAACCACGTAAGGCAGAGGCTACAAGCGCTCAGCGAAGTGAAGCGAACCGCGCATACATTCATTGAGGTCACCCATACAATGCACTGAACAGCACATGTTTCAATAAAGAACAAGTTCAAAACAAGCATCCGAACCATGAAACCATGAAGCATCCGACCATTGCATGCCCCCCTCAGCAATTGTAGTGGTAGTTTTGCAAGAGCTTCGCTGGACATCCAGGTTGATAAGGACCGATAATAGTTGACAACGGTCGGATCGTGTTCGATAAGGTTGATAACAACCGATGAGGGTTGATAAGGGTTTATGCTGGTCGAATCAAGTTTCATGACATTTATAATGACACCGGGCTGCGTGGCGATTAGCAAGTGGCACAATGCTTCCGCATACTTACAAAACTCCCAGGGGAGTTTCCGCGTGGTTTCTTTTTTTCAGTTCGGAAGTATAACTAAAATCATGCGTGCCTGTTAAGTGTACGCTAATCTCGCACGTTATACGCCAAGGTAAGGTTGTGAAGGTTTGAGAAAGTGAAGCCGAAACCGCTGAACTACACCGGGTCAATTGTTGTAGGGCCTCCTGTGAGCCACACGATTGCTTAGCTGCGCAAATAGGTAATCGCTTGACAATACTTCTCGGAGCGCCGCCTTGTCGGGAATATTTACTCTCGTAAGGTGACTCCTACAATGTCCTCGTAGCGCAAGAAAACACTGGTCTGACAGTCGTTCGGACATGACTAACCTGATTCCGGGCTTTTAAATGCTGTCGCACCAAATCGCTTGGAAATACGAAAAAAAAACATACAATGGGCTTGTTTCTCCACAAACTCGGTCGTACTGTGGGGAAACAAGCTTCTAGTTTATGGCAGCGGTATTTCCCGTACACAACTTTTTTTTTATTATTGTGAACGCAATTATATGTACACTCCAGGCGCACTTACGCCGACGTCCTCCGCGTCACCTTCGCTGTCGCCGCGATGTTCCGTGTGAAGTCCGAGTGTGATAATATCGCAGCAAGATGCCGTATGTTGCCGGTGCGAATGGAAGCGTGCCAGATTTATCTGAGAAGCCTGGTGGCTTAACCTCGAAGGTTATGAAAAACGGCGCACAACAATGTCTCAGGCAAGAACGTCTCGCTGTGCATTGTGTGTATTACATGGACAAACAGTTTGACGCAGGGTAACGTTTAACATCAACTCACAACTCTCCCATTGCACTAAATGCTAAGGAAATTAAACATTCACGGTTAACATCACCGCGTACTATCGTCAGTCAAAGCAAACAGCAGAGAAAGCTTCGCTTACTCTGCTTCCCACACTGAGTTGGATCCATATAATTTTATTGCGATTGCAAATATATGGACACTCCAGGCACATTTCCGCCGTCATCGTCGACGTGATGTTTCGT
Organism: Dermacentor silvarum; assembly: GCF_013339745.2. NCBI lineage: Eukaryota > Metazoa > Arthropoda > Arachnida > Ixodida > Ixodidae > Dermacentor > Dermacentor silvarum. Next base: position 17,130 of record NW_023605505.1, read on the forward strand.
ATAAAGTCCAAGTGCGATAACATCGTGGCCGCGCGTCGTATGGTGTGGGTAAAGTGAAAGGGTGAGAGGGTGAGCAGAGAATGGTTGCTCAGTCTCGCGTGCGCAAGGGAGGAAGGCAGGTAAAAAAGCGCTCCGTCTTCCATCGCGCACAAGGCCGCAGGGAAAGTGGGGGACGTTTTACTCCCGTGGCGGCTACGTATGACGCGGCTGAGCGCGGCCACGCGGCCCCGATCGCGAAAGCGATCTGCGCTGGGTACAGTGTAGGCGGGCCGATGGCTGGGACCCTGTAACGTAAAACTATTCCTATCTGTCTTCCTTCCAATCTCCTGATGTCCAATTTACGTAACCGCCAACGCAAGCATCGGGCGGTGACTCGCAGCGTTGTTTGAGAAGGTTATTGAAACGCTCTCCTATTTTATAGGAGGTCACTGTTGTTTGCTTTCAGAAGGAATAGCATTGCCTAACTTGACATATATTTCTTGCCTGATTGGCTGACCAACGGCGAGGAGCACGCAGAAGTGGAGGCGGTAAGGTGGGGCCGGGCTAGCGCAGTGAAAGTAGATAACCTGATGAGGAGGGTGTTGCCGGCGTCTGCGTTTGCCCTGCTTCTTCGTACTTAGCTTTCGGTGTCTGCTAGAAAATCACGCAGGCGTGCAATGGAAACGTACCAATGCAGCTAAAACGAATTTTCAGTGAAGAAAATTTGACATAGCGGTGTCGTTTACGTACCGAAAGGGCTCGACAACCATATAATGTCACGCAAAATTTTTAATATAGGCAAATAAATCCATTCTCCACGGCAGCTCCGACTAGCCAGTGCCAGAGCGATCGGCGGGTACCCACCTTCTATTCATGTCGGAACGGGGCAGTGTCCGGCTATTTAAAAAAAAATGTGGTTGATCCCTCTTATATAGGAATCGGTATAGAACACGAAAGTGAAACGTGTCTTCACAGAAGTAGTGTAATGTTTATTGCACATTGATATATAATGTCTATTGGTGTTTTGTGGCTAAAGCGCCCTTAGGCGTTGATGCACCCACGCTGACGCCTGGTGGCACGTCTCCTCCATCACGACTACCAACGTCGATGACCATGAGCAACCGTCGTGCATATGGAAGCTGCACTACGCTGCACACGCTAGCACAACGCGAAAGACGAAGCACGTAACTGACACACTAATACAACGCGCAAGACAAAGCACGTAACTGAATCGTCACCGAGTCAAATCAGCGCGTACAGCGCGTCGTAATTGCAGCCTCCGCGATCAACTTCAGAAACATTTTCAGAGCTAATTGCGGAGGCCACGCTCCGCTGTGCTGAGTACGGTGAACGCCACCTAGGTGGCGTTGGTAGTGCTTCTTGATGCCAGCGTCCCTTCGAATGCTGGCATCGAGGCGTCGTAGTGCTGAGACCACCGAAGCGTTCACTGTCGGTGCGCGTTAAGGCCGGAATACATGGAGCGAATAACCGGCGTCCGAGCGAAGAACTTCGTCGGGCGGCGAACGTCCGACGGCCGGCGTCAAGAAATTTGCCGTCCGCAGCCGATCTGCCTGTCCAAACATTTTCGTCGGGCGAACGCCGCCGCCGGAAGCGTCTAGCGCGCAGCGGTGGACGACAGCCAATCAGGAGGCACTAGTTCCGGTCGCAATGCATGCTGGTGTTTCGCGCGCGCGCGCCTTTTCGCGTCGTCTGCAATCGCGTTGGTGTTGCCGTGTCTGCATGTCTCTGCACCGATTGAGTAGTTCCTAGTATGATCTCTCAGGAATCGCGTTGTATTTGTACATCCCATATCCGCTGATCTGCGAGGAAACAGACAAGCAGTGCAAGCTCTCTACAACAACCTTCAACAGAAATCTTCTGATCTCAGAGGCCACATGCTGTCGTCATGCCTATCTCCCGACTTCCCCGATAGATGACGTTGGCATCGGATATTTCTTTCGCTAGGCTTAGACGCGTTCGAAACGAGAAGCGATCTCGAAAACTACTCAAGGTTATCCATAATACTCTGTCGTCGAAGCGGCCTGAGACTAAGCGAAAGCCGTTTACGCAGTCATTTGCTTCCAACTAAGTGAATTCTACAAGGACAACGCCAAATTCAGTTCGAAGCGGGCGGCCGGGACCGCCGCCAACACGGCGGCCAACGCGCGGCGGCGTTCGCCGCATGTATTGCAACACAGCAAACATCCTGCGTCGTGTCGCCGCGTCGTTACTTGACGCGTGAAGTTCGTCGAGAAAGTTCGCTCCATGTATCCCGGGCTTTAGTGTCATAATGCAGTACTTCTCTTTTCTGCTCGTAGGCGGCGGCACCGCCCCGAGCAAGAGCGCGGGTACACGGAGGAGTGTTAGATATATAAGGCGCGTCTGTGTAGCTCTCTGCGAATGCGTTTGTGGCGCAATGGGTTAAACGCTCGGCGATCTATCGTCGCGGACCGAGAGGTCGTGGGTTCGATTCCCAAATTTTGCATGTTTGTGGAACTTTTTCTTCTGGTTTCTTTCTTTGTATTATGTTCTATGACGTATTTCCGTGACGGAAATACGTCAGTGAAGTCTTGGTGGACCCCGGAATAAAACACTTTCGTGTTAAAAAAAAAATAAGTTTTGATCGGCGTAATAATGCATCTTTAGTGCGTACACGCCACTTTAACGCAGTGATTTTTCATGGTTTTTGGACGTGAGGAGACAGACAGGCGAAGTGGGTGCGGCCCGAAAACCTTTGACCAATAGCGGATGGCTGATGGTAAAAAGGTATAGAATCGAAAAATAATATTTTTCTGTTGTTCGTTCTCACATGCATAATTAGTGCGCACACGTCATATAAGAATGAGTAGCTCTCGCGGTTCTTTAACAGCGGAGCTGTTTAAGCCGAGCGTTAGTCCGTAACCTGCGAACAGAAATTGTGGGCCGATCCTGGCGGTGGTGCAGAAAGGGTCCAAGCTCAATGGCACATACCTCTGTGAACTGGCGAAGCTGAGCCTGGTTAAGTCTAGCTAAGCATGGTTGGGACTACTTAAGCGTAGTCTGTCATCGATAGACAATCGATAGTCAACCAGTAGCTAATCGATAATCAATAAATGATCAATAAATCCCGGAAATGCTGGGGATGACTTGGTAGTGCTTAGCCTAGCCCAAAAGCCAGGCCAAGCTAGGTGCCCATCAGCTCCGCTTTCTCTGTAGCATTGCGCCTCCCGTGCAAGCTACGGTAATATTTTCCCTTTACGTTGCGTGAAAGACAAGTAAAGTTGGGCAATCATGGAGGCCTGATTGCAAAAATAGAATAGAAGCAGTTTGGAATAGCTTTTCGTTAAAGCACCCCTGATGCCTCCGTGTGTGATGTATTCTCGGGGCAATTAGTTCTCGTTGAAGCTAGAAGTAGCACGATGGACAATTCGCTCGCTGTTGCTGCCGCTCTCCCCCACGCCATCGTTTTGACAGCGAGTGTCCGCGCTTATCGAGAGAGATGTGTTCGTGTGTGATTGTGCGCGCGTGACAACGTGCAGGTTAATTTAGTTAGTAAGCGAATGTTTACAGCAGTTTATGCAGCTGATAAAAGGACTAACCTTAGTTTGCACAGCTGTCGAATAAATTTCTGTCGCAATCAGTGATTCGCCTGTCGGGCGAAATTGACCTTATTGTTGATATTATTGTAGTAAATATTATTATTACTTATTACGCTCAAGCCAGGCGCAATACACATACAAGTTTCGAATACAGGCGCAGTTCTGTCTTATTGCGACTGAGTGCCGATATCTTTTTTCGAGAAAATGGGGCACAGCGTGTCGTTTACAAAAAGCAGCTTGGTGCCTGCCACTGCGTATACGGTGGCATAGACATGTCGTAAATCCGGTTTTCTATTGGATGGCGCTGATCAGCACGCAGAAAGAGAATTTCGGGTGGTGGGTCGATTCCTTGTTGAAAAAATGGATATATTCTCTCGCGCAAGCCGTATCTTTAAAAGTGAATCCAAAGTACAAGTGCCCAAAAATGGTGGTATTAGGTAGTGTGCGCTCTTTCCCGTCTCTTGTTGTTTTCTTCCTGTTTGTTTTGGGCAGCGTCTCAATACATTAAATAACGTCACTGTCTCGTTCGACGGAAACACCTAAACATTCTTGCAGTAGGTAGAGTCATCTGCGTTCGGCGTTCATAGAAGTAGTCCCCGTCCGAGGTGATCAAAAAGCACAGTGCTACTTCATCTTTCTTTTCCTTTTATTAAACGTGCGACATTTAACGGTAGTGCGCGCAGGCGAGTATTACAAGCTTTGGCGCTGTAGTTGTTGTTTTTTTTTTGTTGAAAGTTGCACACGTGGCTCCACCCTCGTGGGGCCCACACATGGACTGTCAGGGTATGGTCATTTATCGGACAATGCCAGGGCTACTACTTAGTTTCCTCGCCAAAAAACCATCCCACCCCCTAGTCGGTCAAATAACAGTTACAACCTTACCACAAACAAGACAAATTGGCTTTGTGCTTTTGAAAGCGGATAGTGACAGTCCATCAACTCTCTGTCTTTGGATCTTAGCACTTGGTTTCTTTCTGGCCCATGCTGCGCTAGAAAAAGTCGGTAGAAATTTTTTTTCTGATTACAATAGGCATTCAAAATATGAAGTTGTTAAAATTTTCGACAGTATTCGCGTTTCCTGCAGTGCGACGTGTGTGGCGGCGCTGTGTAGAGCTTCGGGAAAAAAAACGGCCAAATACGATATTCAGCAGCTGCTTGATGCATTCTCGTTAAATGCTAAAAGCTTTTTGAGTGGCATGACGCGATTTACACACCCTTACGTTGTCATTTTCTTGGCACATGAAAAATTTGTGCTCTCCAAATCAATGTTCAATGGTGTAAGTGCTGCATTGATTTGCTTCTTCTATTTAATCTACTAAGCTTGAAAATGCCGCTAGTCAGACATAATAGAGCACAGAGAAAAGGCACAACTGCACGCGGCATGGTCTTATCCTTACAATAAATTCGCTAACGAGACAGATCATGAATCCAACTACAAAATGATATCTTGCACCAAAGGAATGAGGGAAAACGACTAGGACACACTAAGTTCGACAATATTATTGTTAACAGGTGATTCAAGGGTGATGCAAGGCGACAACTGTTGCATATGACGCTGTGCATACGACTATACCATCAATAGAATAACATGACTTAAGTGAATCAAGAACCAGTATGCAGGCCATGCGGTAAAACTTTATTATAGGAACACATTTTCAGCATTGTTCGTACAACTCAACGCTTGAAGCCTGTGTATATTTGCGGCGGTACGTATATGTTTTATTGCTGCGTGGCGCACTTTGGTTATTAGCCTGCGTAACGCCGTGACTAAATTTCACCTCATCGCACGCACATTTAGGCCTTCTTGAAAACAGAACTAGGACGATTCAGTCACTGGAACAGTCTTTCATTTATTTATCACACAGTCCCATATTCGCTCGAGGAGGATTATAGCGGGGAGGATGTATACACGCATTAAAACTTTTTTCATGGTAACATTATAAGAAGTGATACCCAAACCAAACAAGATCTAAAACAGAGAAACAAAGCACCAGGGGCCGAATTCAGAAAGCTTTTCGATCGTAAGTGCTGCACCACGATTGGCTGACACCTGCTTCTGCGAACAGTTTTAGCGTGAGAACGTTTTTGTGAATCCGGCCCCAGTATGTAGCATACAGAAAGTGAGAGAGGCATAAAGGAGAGATGCCTCGACCTGCACCAAGTATGTAGCATACAGCAGTTACAATGAGCCTAAAAGAAACAGATATTGAAATGAAAGGCGTGTAAAATTGTTATACATTACCAGGAATTTGGGACATCGCCGAACAGCGCCTCTAGCGGCCGCCTCTGAAAACATACGCGTTTTCTATGGGAGAGCGTCGTTTTTTTTTTTCAAATAACTAATCATAGAAGCCATCTTTTAAAATATTCTCGTGGAAATAGGCTCTAGGCGCTTAGCCCGAAATCTCATGCAAGTGGTATCATTACTTACGGCAGAAAACCCGTTCCAAATTGCGGGCGAAGTTTCAAGTATGGGAGTCTATTGAAAAGCAAAAATTTTGGTGGCTTTTTTGGCCAGTAAAAAGCAATTTTCGATGAGCCATTGCATCGATTGACGTATTCCTGGGAATTTATCAACTTCAATGAATCAGCTTTCAGCTAGTTGCAGCAGCAGCTCTTGAAATGGCAAAGAAGTCGTTCCAAAATCGCAGTTTTCATAACAAGGTCGCGAAATTTATTGTGGTACATACATAAACCTACTTTTCGCCAACAGCAGCGTTTCGAAGCGGTATAGCCGAGCGTGTTGAGCGACCACAGATCAAAATCACTGATGCCACGATCGTGAGTTCGCAGGTTCGAAGCCAGTTGAGCCGCTCTGCTTCTTATCACTTTGGCGGTTTTCCACCAGATGGCATATTCCGAAATGCAGGTCATTTGGTTACGGTTCTTGTTTGGTTTCTTTCTACTGTACCAACGTCTTCCTAAAAAAATAGCTGGCGGATTTCGAGAACATGCGAACGTGCTTCCAAACATATTTTGCACTTTAGGTATATTGTATTTTGGAGAATAAACCCAGGTAACGTGTTTTGGAAGTTATTTCTTTCTTAAGGCGAATATTTATGAAGACATTAATAAGAAATATTTTGCCTTTTCACCTATGTCTTGGGAAAGGCGTGTTTGTGCGACTCTTGTGCGGCTTGAAACGTACCAAAAAAATAGCGTCCAGTGTGTGCAATTAAAAGACGCAGAAGTAGAAAAGTTGGCTGCAGCCCCAGACGTAGTAGTTTTACAAAGGAATACAGTTGAAGCTATTTCACTGAGTATATTTGCATTATATCAAAGCAGAATTTTTGCGTATACCTGATCTTCGGTGCAAATGAAGGCTGTCCGAATTATTGCACAAGCTTGTTTGCTTAGTAGAAACCAGTACCTCGAAACATACATTCTACCCTCAATATGCAGCGCACGTGTCTTATCATTTGAACCATTCCCATATACCTTCAGAAAATTCCAGAAATACTTCAAAGGTCTTCATATCCTTTTACCCTTTTACCACAACTTACGCAGAGGAGTATTGGAAATTATGCGAAAAGACTCTGGGACGTGTTAACGTAGCCTGTCGTGTAAAAATAGCGAACGACTCCAATCACAGACCACACCCTTCTTGAGTTATGCCCAAAAAGTTGTGCAAGAAGACACTGTTTTCGGCTACAGTTACCGAAGTTGCCATACAGCATTCTGCTGTTCTGTTCTTGACTAACTCTATTGCTGAATCAGGTCACAGCACCATGATATAATTACTGGTGCAATTCTTTAGTAATTCTGTGAGAATATTCTCCTACCCTAAATTTAACATGTTTGAACAATTGAAGAAACATGAGAAAGGAACGCCGTGAGAGTTTGCAGAAATGTTCCTTTATTATAATCGTTTATGACCCATATCGGTACGGTCGTTTTGTCATGATCACGCCAGCGTGCACTGAGCATCCTTTATCATTTTGTCTACTGCCTATAAATAAAATACAAAAGTGTCGTTCCTTGTGCATGAGTAGCACAATGGCAGCTGAACCTTTCATATGGTCCCACTAAGCCAAACTTTCCCTTTTCTGCCATGGTGCCACAGGACATGTTAATTTCACACTTGATTTTCGCCCTTTCATGTTTCCTAGAAAGCATAGGGAGGTACACAAGACGAACAGGCGAAATTTTGAAGTAGTCCTGAGATTTGAGTAAAATTTCATACGCAATGTTATTATCCTTTATTTGTTTACAAATTTATTACACCTCATTGCTGATAATAATGACGTACTACATAGTAGTTTAATTCTTATACTTAATACATCATGTCTGAGATGGCTGTCCTGAAAGTTAACCAGGTGTAAGCATTGCATGACGTTGGCTGGAAGGCCATTCATTAAAAAAAGTTGTGCGCAGAATAAAGGAAATACAGGTGTTCAATGACACAGTCACCGTCAAAAGTTTACGCGGCCGAGATTCTGCGAATAAGTTCATTTTCAACGCAGCTACGCCCACAGCCAGTAAAAGCATACAACACTTTTCTTTACTCTAGACCAGCATACGCTGCACATACGAATACCACGATGCGTCCCTCAGGTGTAGAAATATAATATTTTTTCAGCTTCAGGCGTGCGAAAGCTTTGGACGCTTACTATACGTTCTGAAGGCCAGACTGCTTTTTAGCTTATACGTGATGACAAGCGCCGAGCTCTTGATGATGGAATATTGGAGCGTAGAATTGTAGAACTCAGGTGACTTCACGACGCAAACCTAGCGATAGAAGCTCAGCATGCTTTTTGTTTATTAACACAGATGATAAATGAATAGTCAGAGTAAATTAATGTTACTGTCTGTTTCTGGACAGACTCGAGTGCAATGCATACGTTCTATATCTCTGAAGGTTCCGTGCTAATTCCATACAGGGCATTCATATTCGAATTTTTGGCCTGTCTTACGCCTACCGAATCTTTAGCAATGACAAGAGGTAGGCAATTGCTTCTTGGGATGTAGCCGAGGCCATGATAGATGTGAATAGTAATGCGGTATATGTGAGTAGGCTGACTAGAATTATTACATGAAGTACGCCAACGTACCTAGGTTAAGTCACGGTGGAAAAGAGAGCCCTGTATTGTATATGTATTGAAGTCATGTGAGAGTGTCTCTGCTAAAAAGTTATAAGTTTAATAATATCAGGACTGAATAGCCTTCTGTTAAGCTGTTGGTAAAAATACTGTGTACGAAGTTCAATCGTGGTTTAAACTGCAACGTTATCAGCGCTTCCAAAAGAAAGTGACTACAAGTCCATCTTTCTCGGGCGTTCATTTCACCACCGCCTGACTCGTGATCTTTATATTTTTAAACCTGCCCCGGTGAAGTAAGTTACGTTGCGGAAAAAAACTTAATACCCTTTCTAAAGAATGAACCATCACAGCTTCCCGACAAAGCGCGATACGTTCTCGCAAGTCGTCATGTGTGATCACGATAGGAACGACAGCCCGTCGTTAAAAATGACTTGTCACTCCCCGGTTTCTTTTTTTGTCAAGGACGCTACTAACCCGTAGAAGGGTAATCCCGACCTTGGCATGATGCTTGCGACTTTTCTGATTCCAGACGAGCGCGTTCTTTGTGTGTAATTCAGGCGCCTGGCATCGAAAGGCTTTCAAGTAACTTCTGTAGCTCCACGGCAAGCGCGGACAATCAGTCCAATTTCAGCAAAAGCGCTCTGAACCAAGACACATATTTGCGATAAAGGCACTCCTATATTACCCATAGCGAGGAATGTATCCACAAATTACACCTCATTATACCGATGTGTTTATGAGCCACACTCTGCTGACTGTATTCTGTAGTATGACAAAAAATATAGTTTGTGCAGTGTCAGTAGCCTGGAAAACAGGAAATGAAAAACAGGAAATTGGAAATTGAAGTCATCACAAAGACTGTCACATATCATAAATTGCAAGAAAAAAAAATGAAACTGTACTTCATAATACTCGCAATGCAAACTTCGATGCATGTGATTCATTTCAATTTCCTATCTGTTCCAACCCGCCGTGATTGCTGAGTGGCTATGGTGTTGGGTTGCTGAGCACGAGGTCGCGGGATCGAATCCCGGCCACGGCGGCCGCATTTCAATGGAGGCGAAATGCGAAAACACCCGTGTACTTAGTTTTATGTGCACGGTAAAGAACCCCAGGTGATCCAAATTATTCTGGAGTCCCTAACTACGGCGTGCCTCCTAATCATATCGTGGTTTTGGCGCGTAAAAGCCAATAATTTAATTTAGTTTTTAAACCTAGATGTTGCTAATCGTAGTGGTTAAGGGGAAATAAACATGCACTCTTAGCGCGCGCTGAAACTACACCGGTTTCTAGCGAGGGGAGCTTCGCGCCGTGACGCAGCAGACCCCTTCAAGCATTGACAGTGCAGCATGCTGCCGGCCGAAGTATACGGGCGGTGGGGTGCAACTCGGATGTGGCGGGGGCTGCCCTTGCAACGCGAGGATAATTGGATGTGACGGACGTTTGAGCCGAAGATTAAAAAGATTGTTGATATTAAAGCGATAGCTGTGCACTATGACATAGCCAAACATGGCGGGTTTTAACGGTGGATCATGAACGCTATCACAGAGAAGGTTTACTGCAAAGAGTTATATGGCAGGTAGAGGCGCGGTGGGGTTTAAAGCGATAGCCCTGTGGCGGCCCATGCGCAAAAAAATTGTACCTTAAGTATGCTTACGTGATTTGAATGCGAAAGCATTGACTTCTCTTAGTCATTACCAATAAAGACTTCTTAAGTATTACAACCTGTTTGCGATCCTTCCTTCGCTTTCTTTTCTCTGCGTTCATTAATCACCAGACCACAACCATTCAGAACTCATCGCCAAGTAGCTACGAGTTGATATGGTGATCGACTTTAATCCACCTTAACCAAATTTAATTCATTGTAATTTAGTTTACTTCACCTTAATTCACTTGACTCCACCTTAAGTCACCCTTCTCTAACTTGTAACTTTAATTCACTTCACTGTAATTCACCTTAATTCACAATACCTGCCCATAATTACTGCTAATTAACGTTGTCATATCATTTACTATCTTCTTTATTACTACTGATTTCATTCAAGACGCTGATGACGTCACATTGACTTTTGATACCACTCGTTGTGGACGACGCCGGATTTTCTGCCTCATGGCTCATGTAATGCTTTCGCATTAATGACTACTGCAGACGACAACGGTCCGTCTGCACGGCACAGAGTAAACAGCTTTCCCACTTTCATTGCGATTTGCGCAGCCCCGGTGCGCGGCGTCCCGTCATGCTCAGAGTTGCTGCAGATAGTTCTTGCGCGGCGACGAGGGCAAGCGTGTATACTGCTCGAGTGCACGCGATAGGAGTGAGACCGCTGCTCCGGCCTAAGCGGCCAGAAGTGCTTCCTGACGCCGTGGTGGGAACGCGCCTTTGCCGATACGGATGGCACAAGAGCTGAAGAAAATGGTATACCGGCGTTGTTTCCTCCATGTTCTCTGCTCTGTGCCGAAAAGAACGACTTATATCACTTGTCACGGCGTGACGACGCTCGGCCAACGGCGGTGCCGGTGTCGCGAGGGAACGAGAGGCCCTGCGTATACAGGGGCACTATCCCTCACCCGTACACGGGAGCACAAGCCCAGAGTCCACTAAAGTTTGCTTAAGAGATTTAATGTTGGAGATGTGGTTTATGGTAAATGAAAAAAAATGATAATCACGATAAGGTAAGCTCGAGAATGTTGATTCCACTGTCAATCTGCATCAAATCGACAGATTTAACACATGACAACTTTTCTATAATCGCAATGGAACATTCGCATCACTTATGCTAAAGCACTGCGTTGGATCTCATGTAAAGCTTTAGTTGTTGTTGTACTTCCTCTATAATAATTAATAAATAATGTAATAGTAGTAGCAGTAGGGGTAGTAGTAGCTGTAGTAGAAGTAGTAATTTTTATCGTTATCTTCGTTTTTACAAGCTCGTGGAAATGGTCAGTGGTTGTTGCTCAGCAAACTTGACAGGCAAGAGTTGACATGGAAGAAGTAGAAGAAACGAAACGGACGCAAGTTTGAAATGGAGACACTGGAGCACCTAAATCAATAAATAGCTATGATTACTTCGCTGTTTCTTGATCGGCTGCTATGGCGCCACGGCTTCTTTTAGCGATGACTGGCAGAAAAATAATGCAGTTCTGGGAGTGCAACGCTTTAGCGTTACAAATGTTTATGCCACCTCAATTTTCAACAGACGGAACACGGAATTAAAGGGCGGCAGCACAGGTTGCAGAAGTCACATAAATATAACGCTCAACGAGCGTGCCAACGACCCCTTACTCCTAACGTTGAGAGTATCAAATGCGTTTTATAAACTCGAAAAGTGAAATCACCGTCACGTGTTGAAAAAAAAATGAAAACTCGGAAAGCGCCGGTGCGACATGGTCAGCAACATTAGCCACACCCGTATTAAGTACCTAATCATGCTGTGGATTCCCTAGGCTGTGAGACGACTAAAAAACATCTTCTTTCTGGGGTTTTACGTGCCAAAACCAGTTCTGATTATAAGGCACGCCGTGGTGGAGGGCTCCGGAATAATTTTGACCACCTGGGGTTCTTTAACGTGCACTACAACGCAAGCAGACGGGCGTTTGCGCTTTTCGCCTCCATCTAAATGCGGCCGCCGCAGACACCACGAGAAACAACTGCTTGACTTGTTTGCCCAGCGTAAAATACCGGTAGTTTTCGCTGACTGATTTTAACGACCCGAATCTGAACAGGGGGCAATGGGGGATGCCATAGTCAAAAGTACGGAATAATCTTGACACACGAAAATGCTAAATATGAACATGACTGCCAGTTGGCAGCTGATAATTTTCTCCAAACATTTTCAGGAAGGGCGCCCGATGTGATCAATCAGCTGGACCAGGGCAGGCAAAGTAAAATAAGAGAAAACAGAAGAAAGTTAACAACCTATTATTAAGGCGGTTCTTTTTTGTGGACGACAAGGTCTGGCTCTCCGTGGCGATAGGGAGAGTGGTCCTATGGATTTAAGCAAATCCCCCTTGAAAATATTGGTATTTTCAGAGCGCTTCTTCATCTGCGAGCTGATTGTGGAGATACATATCTGAAGAACCATTTGGATGTTGCCCCAGTAATACGTCGCATTTAAGCCCGGATGTACAAAACCAAATTATAGAAATTTGTGGTGAAATTATTAAAGAAAGCCTAGATGCAAAAGTAAATGGTGCAGGCTGCTTCTCCATATTTGCTGACGAAACAACGGATATTGCTGGCATCCAACAGTTTACTGTTTGTGCAAGGTACCTAAACAAGGATCTCTCATTGAGACTGCAGGTTCTATGTAAATGTGTAGAAACGGCTTCAGATTCTAGTCACCCTTGCAGTGACCACTTCAAGCGCAGGTAGTATATATGTAACATGAGATTACTAAAAAACTACTTGCGCTCTACAATGTCGGAGGAACACATGGTTAGGCAGGCGCTTATATACGTCCAGAGAGACGTCGGCATGAACGTGTCCGAAGTCATTGACCGCTTCACTAAATTTCCCCGCCGAGTGAAGTTTGTCCTTTAGATAACGAAGCGGCAAAAATCAATGCAAGTAAGAGTTCTGTTCCTTCAGGTTCATAAACTCGTAATTATGAAAACGTATGACTGTTCATTAGCTTCTAAAACCGCAGAAATTTTCGCCGTTTATTCAAACAGTTAGCATCATGATCAAAATTATCGTGTGAAAACGAAAATTACGAGGACATCAATAACCAATTTTTACCGACCTTGTTTATTGAAAGCACGGCCCTCGCGGTGATTCCCAACAAACACACTCGGATATTGGGTAGTTTAACTTGCCGCATCATCTGTGGCTTTCGTTGGGTCTTTTTCCTTTTTAGCTACCCGCTTTTAGTTCTTTATTGAACCGAAGGAATACCTTTCGTTAATTTTGGGTGCAGAAAATTTGTCGCCGCTCTGCAGGCAGTTAAATTACACATTTTAGTACTGATTTCTGCATTATTCCTCTATTATCTACCCATATGGTGCTGTCGCGACCACCGCATGGCCTAAGTACATATCACGAGTTACTTTCAGACATAGCGCAGAAAAGTACGCACAACACACACGAAGACACGACAGACGCGGACGAGCGCTACTACTAACCGTTTATTTCAGTTAACAAACCGTCCCGTTTATAATGTGAACCACGTACACCAGTGTCACGTCCCTTTCCCATACGAGGTGATAAAAAGAAATCTAAAAAAGTTAACAGTACTATCTGCCTCAGGCAGCAGAGTTCAAATAGTTCAGTTCGGCAACGTGGAAAAGAATTGACGCTTTGCTTATACAAATATCTGAGTTCTTGTGGATGTAGAATGCTTCTAGAGCCACTCGAGCCGTGTAGTTTGTTGATTTGCCTAAGATAGTGGCCTCATGAAATCGTGCCTCGCAACCACACGTAATGATGTGGGCAACCAAATGTGCATACCTGTCCTCTCTTTTCTTAACTTTTAGCGCATGCTCCCGGAGCCGGTCGTTTATGCACCGTTTGGTTTGGCCGATGTACATACACCTTCCCGCACAACAAGGGGACGGAATACACAACTCTTGTCGCACACCCCACGAAGCGGCTATCATGGCTGGTTTGGCAACCTCCTTTCCTTTCACCGCTAATTCGAGGGCAGAGCCTGGATAGCTTATTAGGAGCCGTGAAGACCACAGGAATACGATGTCTGTTCGCGACCTTCTTCAGGTTGTGCGAGACCTGATGCATATATGGCATAGCTACGGGTCTCGCCATCCATCGCTGGGTCTCAGCCCTTTCCGCTCCAGCTCTGTTCTTTACCCTCTGCAGGATGGACTCGGCCACCGCAACAACAAGCAACTCAGGGAATCCCGCTGCTAGTAGGCGACCAATCTGATTGTCAAAGCTATGCTGCATTGAATAATGCGGGCATGACTTACAGAGCGCAGCATCCAGACATTGTAATGCGATGCCCCTTTTTACTACTTTAGAGTGGACAGAGTCAAAAGGCAGGAGACACTTCTTAAACCGTGGGAGGTACTCTCAGCAAACCTGGCCTACACTAAATTTTAGCCTGAGATCCAGGAATTTTAATCCCTCAGTTCCAAGCAATTCATGAGTGAAGCTCAAACCCTGCCCAGCTTGAATAAAAACATGTAAAATACTCCCAGTGGCAGTGAAACCGTCCTCTTTGTTTAAACAATTAAAAAGTCATCGACGTACCGAAACACTTTGAATACCTTCCCTCAATTAAAAGTCAAATCAAGCGCACTGTCAATATCAGCTAAAAATATGTCGCATAGAATCGAAGCCACGCAAGACCCAATACACCCTCCTCTACGTTGCAGAAAAGGCTGCTCGTTAAAAACAATAAATGCTACACCAAGATAAAATTCTAAAAGCGTTAAATTATGAACCGACAAGCAAGCGGAGTTTTGGAAATCGCATTCGCCACTCTGTTCAATGCACTTCCTAACAGCAACTAAAAGCTTATCTTGAGGTACTGAATAAAACAAGTCCTCAACGTCGACAGGCAAGCCATAATCTATACTCTCGTTGTGTTTCACATATTCAGTGACTTCTTCAGATTTACTCACGCCGAAAGGATCAACAACCGTGAGTCACTTAAGGCTCTTCAGTAAAACTGACTAAGATTCTTTTGCCAAGCCCCCCCCCCCCCCTTTGCTCACAATGGTTCTGAAAGGGACATCTACCTTATGCGTTTTTGTAGAAAAGAAAACCTTCCGACTGTTCCCCTTACTATTTCTAAAAGCACTAGCAAGAGCATTCAATTCCAAGTCCTTAAAAAATTTGATGAACTTCGTCTTAACCCTCACTGCACTTTTCTAAACAGCCACAAAGTTCTTGTCCACTGCCGCTTGGGCTTTTTCATTGAACATGTATTTCGGCATAACAACAAATCCACCTTCCTTGTCAGCTTCTAGGAGAACCAAACTGTTCTGCCAAACTGAGAGTAACTATGTTAGACCAGCTAGCCCAACAGGCGGTCCTTCCGGAACATATCACGATTTCTGCGATCATAGTTTTGTTCTTGCCTGGATCGTCTGTCTTTCTATGCGTAGAGCTACTATGTGTGACTGCACAACATGCCTATTTGTCTTGTTTGACGCATTACATACAGTGACGTTTGCTTAAATACGTAGATTTATTGGAAACTTATACATATATTTAAACATCTTGTTGCGAGGCTTTGTGTATGCAAACAGTGCATTTAGTTTCCAGTGACACCTTTGTGCTCTTTATAAACTTGTATCTTCGCATTTGTATATTCCATTCTATTTTCGCATTTCTAATATGCAGAACTCCTCCTTCTTATATGTACTCACTGTTGCAACTATATTATCGGTGTAATTACAATACACGACCGGTAACAACTGCTCATGCGCAATCTATTTCAACGAAGGACGGGGTCATCGAGGTTTTTTTGCATATGTACAGTCACGAGCAAAAGTTTGTGGACCGAAGGTATGGTATGATGGTATGATAAAACTTTATTACGGTCCCTCGGAACGCGCGTCAGCACGTAGCGGGCCGCTCCCACGTCGGTACAGAAAGGCCGAGCCTCTCTGCTGCCACGATTTTATTTTTTTTTCCTATCGCAGCCTGGACATTCCGGCCGAAATCAAGAGCGCAAGCCTAGGTGCGCGTGTTGGATAAATACAACGTATTAAGCCAATTCGGGGCCGCGCAGCTGCGCTTTAATATATTTAAATTTTTTGCTGATGCCATGGTGTCCAAACTTCTGCTCGCGACTCTACGAAAAAGTAAACAAGGTTAGTGAATGACAAAGATTTATCAAAATATTTGTGCTCAACTTGTTCGTTTCATGGCCTTTACGTTTTTCACACCAGCTGTATGCACTGCTTTGCTGGTTTGGAACTGATATAGTTCTAAAGTTCGTGTGATATTTTCATTACTTATTAAATAGACAAAAAAAAAACGCGAAAGCATTGATACCAGTTATTTCTGCCACAATTTTTGGGACATACGAATATATTCTCTTATGAAAAAATACATAGTTTACTTGACAGTGGGTAGCATTCAGTAGTTTGTTTGCAGCCTCTAATATACAATGACATTGGCAATGACAATGCAGTTATTATTGGTGTATTTGATCCCTCGACAAATTCTATAAGGAGGAGGCCGCGCTGCAACGTGAGCCCCCCCCCCTCCCCCCCCCCCCTTTACGAACAAGATTTCTGGCTATGCCATTGTGCAGTGAAGCAGGCCTTTGAACACTGACCAGTGACAGATAATTTTCTGCGTTTACACCCGTCGCTTACCAAGAGCTTAGAAAAGGTGTTCGGCTGAAATGTACCAAATTTTCTCTACAAAGCCACTAATTTACTTTGTTCACAGGAACCTCCCTGAGAAAACTGACGTCAATCCGACCATTTGTTGACGTGATTTTACTCTTTGCGGCGTCGGCCATTTTCGTTACGGCGCGGTTTCACCAAGGTCACCGCCTATGGCACCGAAAATATAGCCATGCACCTAAGGCTTTCACCTTCGAAAAACGGAAATTCCGTGGCAGTGAACATAACTCAGCTAGGCACCTGCACGCAAATGCGCAAATGAACTCGTAAACTGAGGCCAACCGCGATTAAGGGCGTCAATCATGCGACTGCATATCCTGAAACATGCGCCCATCGCCACCATTTAGCAAGCTTACATTATTATTTTAGAATCAGCTTTCGGAAATGAAGCGCCAAAATGGCATTTTTGCGTTTTTGATTCGATCGGACAAAAAGTTGGATGAGGAAAAGATGGACGGAAAAGGGGGGCGGGGGGGTGGGGGCGGAGGCCGCTCTTTCAAGATTCTGCATCCACTTTCTCGAAGCAGAGCTGAGCCTCTGAACGCCTATCAATAGCAGCAAAACTGCTGATTCACAGTAGACTAGCTGGCCGCTCGTCTTATATGCGCGGCGGTTATCAGATCAGCCATTCCTGATTCGCGCTCGTCCATGCTCGACGGTGTCAGCGGTCCTTTTTTTTTCTTTGTTTTATTGTTAAAACGTGTGTTCTGTTATCGTCCAGTACACTTCATGCGTCATCGCGCAAATTTCGAATCATAAAGGTCCGTACACCACGTGGTGTAAAAGCTGTGAACTAAAGGCGATGTCCGGAATTGCTGGGGTTGTTCAGAGCCGAAGCAACGACCATCGAAAAGACGCTAGAACAGCGGGCTCGGCAATACAACCGGGAGGCAAGCTGTGCACCTGCCCATGCCTTCTCTGGAGGCGTGCCGAATGACCTTGAATCCCTGCGGGAGCTCATCCGGTCAGTGATCAGAGAAGAGCTCAACAAGTTGAAGACACCTCTGACACCAACTGCACTATCTATCGTCGACGTTGTCAGGGACGAACTGAGGCAGGTCATACGGAGTCCAGAGCGTGAGCCACAGCCGATGCGGCGCACCCCAACGTACGCCGACGTACTCAGGCAACCTGCGGTACACAGTAGTGGAGCAGTTGCCACGACCATTCCCTACCCGCCGACAGTACGCAGTGCACCTCGTCCGCTGGAACCACCAGCTGCCTATCCGCCTCCAGCACGTAGTGCACCTCGTTTTGTGGAACAAAGGCCCCGGAAAAGTGACGTCTGGCGTGACCAGGAGCGCAGGCCTCTGTGTTTTCACTGCGGAGAAGCGGGTCACCTGTATAGGTTCTGCCCGTACCGTCAAGCTGGATTAAGAGGTTTTCCCTTAAGTGCACCATGCCCGCGAAACGGTGAACGGCCAGTAGAGATCGAAGAATACTTGTCCACGCGCCAAAGCCCCATTACTCCTCGCCAACATGAATCACGGTCACCGTCGCCCATGCGCTACCGATCGCCTAGCCCTCGCGCGTCTCCAAGATTGTCTAGGCGTCGTTCACCAAGCCCACACCAGGAAAACTGAAGCAAGCGACCTGTGGAGGTGAGGCCGCTGATAACCAGAGTTTCTAAGATCCTCCAACACGGTTCCAGTACGATGACGAGATAATTTCAGTACACAGGTGCAGGAACGAAACGAATACATCAGATTTGCGGTTGATAATAGACGGATGCGAGCTGAATGCCTTAGTCGACACCGGCGCTGATTATTCGGTAATAAGCTTCAAGATGGCGAAGAGCCTGAAAAAAGTTGTGACGCAGTGGACTGGACCGCAGATACGTACGGCAGGCGGTCATCTTATCACGCCCCTTGGCAGATGCACCGCAAGACTTACGATAAAAGGCTTCACTTATGTTTCTGACTTTATTGTACTCCCAGAATGTTCACGGGAACTTATATTGGGAATGGATTTTCTACAAGCTAACGGCGCCATAATTAACCTACGTCGGTCCAGTGTGTCTTTCTCGACAAAACAAGCTATACCTGTGGAAGAATGGGAGGAGCGACGTCTTGCTGCACTCCGCGTCGTTGATGATGATGTAACTGTGCCGCCACGCTGCAGTATAATGGTTCTTGTGGAGAATGAGATATTTTGCGACCGCGAAGGCATAGCGGATGGAAACATAGAGCTCTTTTTGAACAAAGGTATTTGCGTCGCTCGGGGTCTTGTGCACTTAAGCAATGGCCGTGCAAATGTCGCACTTACGAATTTCGGAAATGAATTCCAACACATCGCACAAGGAACAGCTATTGCCTTTTTCCACGAGTTCTGTGTAGCGACCGAACTATGCAGCCTAACGACGTCAACTGCTCTGCCAGGAACCTGCAGTGCCGACAGATCAATTAACGTCAACCCAAGACTCCCAGAAGCCGAAAAGAAACAGATACATGACCTGATAAAGGATTTTTCTGACTGCTTCTCTACTTCATCGAAGGTACGGCGCACGTCTGTTGCAAAGCACAGAATCATAACAGAGGACGCCACAAGACCAGTATGCCAGCACCCGTATCGAGTTTCACCCAAAGAAAGAGAGATCATCAAGAAGCAAGTAGAGGAGATGCTTTCAGATGACGTTATTCAGCCTTCCAGCAGTCCATGGGCGTCTCCCGTAGTGCTCGTTAAGAAAAAAGATAACACGCTTCGATTCTGCGTTGACTACCGTAAATTGAACAGCGTAACTAAGCGGGATGTATACCCCCTGCCGCGCATCGACGATACTTTAGATCGGCTCAGATGTGCAAAGTTTTTCTCCTCCCTGGATCTCAAGAGTGGTTATTGGCAAATAGAGGTGGATGAGCGGGACCGTGAAAAGACAGCATTCGTAACCCCTGACGGCCTCTACGAATTTAAAGCGCTCCCATTCGGCCTCTGTTCGGCGCCTGCAACGTTCCAGCGAATGATGGACACTGTGCTCGCTGGATTAAAATGGCAGTCGTGCTTAGTGTATTTGGATGATGTGGTTGTATTTTCCGCAACATTTGACCAACATTTAGAGCGACTGAGACTAGTATTAGAAGCTATTCGCGCCGCAGACTTGACAATTAAGCCAGAAAAATGTCAATTCGGCTTCAATGAACTTCGGTTTCTCGGACACGTCATCAGTGCTGAAGGCGTTCGGCCAGATCCGGAAAAGACAGCAGCCGTTGCGAGGTTCCCGACACCCACAGACAAAAAGTCAGTGCGACGTTTTTTGGGTTTATGCGCCTACTACAGAAGATTTGTGGAAAACTTCTCAAAGATTTCGGAGCCCCTTACAATACTAACAAGAGAAGATGTACATTTCATGTGGAAAAGCGAACAGCAAGACGCCTTTGACGAGCTAAGGAAACGCCTGCAAGCTTCTCCAATCCTTGCCCATTTTGATGAGACAGCCGACACTGAAGTTCACACCGATGCGAGTAACGTCGGCCTCGGTGCCATACTAGTGCAGTGGAAGAACGGCCAAGAGAAAGTAATTGCTTATGCCAGCCGTAAGCTCTCGAAAGCAGAGGCAAACTACTCAGCAACCGAGAAAGAGTGTCTAGCAGTCATTTGGGCAATATGTAAATTTCAACCCTACCTCTATGGTAGACCATTCAGAGCAGTCAGTGATCACCATTCGCTTTGCTGGCTGGCGAATCTCAAGGATCCATCCGGACGACTAGCAAGATGGAGCCTTAGGCTGCAAGAGTACGATATTACTGTCGTATACTGATCCGGGAGGAAACACAGCGATGCCGACTGCTTGTCACGCGCACCAGTCGAGACAACGGTGCCAGAAGAAGATGATTTCCCGTTCCTTGGCATTGTTCACGCGTCACAAATCGCTCAGCAACAACGAGATGACCCGGAATTGCTACCACTTATACAGCGCCTGGAGGGACTCGACGTTCAACTCCCGCGTATTTTCTCTAGAGGACTATCCTCGTTCTGTCTGCGAGGAAATGTCCTCTACAAGAGAAACTTCGAGAACAGCGAGACAAAGTTTTTACTTGTCGTACCCACAGCTATGCGAGAAGAAATTTTGCGTGCATGTCACGATGAACCCTCATCTGGACACATGGGCGTGAGCCGTACATTCGCCAGGATTCGTCTGAAGTACTACTGGCCTAAGTTATTAGCATCCGTGCAGCACTATGTCAAGACTTGGCGCGAGTGTCAAAGGCGCAAGGCTCCGTCCGTAAAACCGGCAGGCCTCCTCCAGCCAATAGAGCCACCAAAAGCCCCATTCCAACAAGTCGGTATGGACCTGCTTAGACCCTTCCCAACATCATCTTTAGGCAAAAAGTGGATAGTTGTGGCCACGGACTATCTGACTCGTTACGCAGAAACTGATTCCCTGTACAGTGCAACGGCTGTCGAAGTTGCAAAATTCTTTGTTAACAATATCGTGCTCAGGCATGGCGCTCCCACAGTTGTTATTACCGATCGTGGAACAGCCTTTACTGCGGACCTAATGAAATGCTTGTTGCAAATGACACATACTGATCACAGGAGAACTACGGCGTACCACCCTCAGACAAACGGTTTAACTGAACGTCTCAACAGAACACTGGCTGACATGCTTTCGATGTATGTCGATGTGGAACATAGGCTGTGGGACGAAATTTTGCCGTACATCACCTTCGCATATAATACGGCCGCTCAAGAAACAACACGAGTTGCCCCATTTGAACTTGTTTTCGGCAGAGCAGTAACCACAACTCTGGATGCTATGTTGCCGTTAGACGAAGAAAACAATAACTCATCTGACCTAGATGATTTCTTGCAAAGAGCCGAGGAGGCACGACAGATGGCAAGGTACCGAATACGCCGCCAACAACGCATAGACTCCTGCCGGTACAACCAGCGACGTAGTGATGCGCATTATCAGCCCGGTGACAAGGTGTGGGTATGGACCCCAGTGCGACGCCGTGGACTGTCGGAAAAGCTTCTCTGCCGTTACTTCGGCCCTTACGAAATACTTCGTCGTATAAGCGACGTCACTTACGAAGTGAAATCCGCTGGACACGAGAGCTCAAGACGGCGCAACCCCACGGAAGTTGTACATATCGTCCGCATGAAACCCTACTACGAGAGATGATGAAAAAAAAAACTGAGAGCTCACAGGAACCACTACTTTCTCTCACGCATCGGGCCGATGCGTTAAGGAGGGGGATAATGCCGCGACAGCTTGGCCACATTCAAGTTGCGCGCCCTTCGTATTGGACACTGTGCACGCCGTACCGTGGTGTTGTTCAGCAACAACAGGCAGCGTTCTTCGTGGCACGCGCACCCGGTTGGACCGGGCTCACATGCGCCACGCGCACGAGGCAGAACTCGAGAGGAAAGAAGAAGACGGTGGAACGCCAGTTTTAGAACGCGACTGCCGGGCATTCTTCACGACCGCAGTGACTTTTAGTCGTGGGCACAGGTTCGCCCTTATTAAATATTGTTGTTTTTCTTAACCTGTGTTCCTCAACATCGTTACAATATTATTTTTATCGACCGCATCGACTTGTAAACATTCGCTTGCTAACTAAATTAACAAGCATAGTGTCAGCAGAGTGTCGTCCTTGGACTTTATGCGGAACATGACGGCGACTGCTATCGCAATGAAAGAGCTCGCGATACATTAAAGAGCAGCTGCAACATTTTTTAACTAGCCATAGAATGACCTCATTCTTACAGGAGACGTCGTATCATGCATATCATGCAGCAAAAATTTTTCATGCTCTTCAACTAAAGTGTAGTTATTGCACCGATTATTATTAGTTAGTGCGCGCGGCTTTATCTCTCTTTCCATCTCCGCTAGCGCGCTGGAAGCTACACAGCGCTGACGCCAAGAGAGCAAGGCCCTGGCCAAAATTTGAATTTACCGGTGACGAAATCGGCCACGGCGAAAGAGCTCGTAGCGACATCCCGTAGCGGCCGCGGTACACTGCACTACGCAGCACGCCGCTGCCATCTCCGAGGCAAATCCCAGCGGACGACGCTTCGCGCAGTGAAAAGATAAAATCATTTGGCTGTATATTTGATGTCGCAGACATATGTATGTTTCCTTTATTGAAGTACAAGCAATTATGCATTACTGAGAAAGCTCACGTGATCACGAAATCACCCAATAGCGTTGGTGGGTCCAAATGCTTTCGAAGACGCTGCATGACGACATTGTGGAAGCGAGAGCAAGCGATTTCGTGCTGTTTTTGAAACGCGATTGTAAATTCCCTGCGGCAGGCAGTGCAGCAATATTTTGCTCACAGGTTCACAGCAGCCTTTAGGACATATCGGCAAAGTTTTCTTACGGTGTTTAAAAAGTGTCGCACAGTCCCTTAAAGGGCACCTTATTATTTGATTCTTTTTTCGTCTTCTTACCAGCAAGGGATAATAAATGCTATAATGGTGCATCAAATGGTGTTCTGTACTTTCTTTTGATGCATACAAAGGGATTTGTCGTTTCTGGCTCCTAAACTGAATTCGATGTCAAGGGAATTATTTATTATTTGTACCTTCTCTTGTATTCTGATTAGAATAAGGATTTGTATTAGCTATCCGGAATTATTTGGCGTCCATTGGATTGTTGTAGCCGTATTTTATGCTCTTGCAATGAGGCTTCTCAGTTTCGTTCAGTGCATCACGCAGGTGCCTAAGTCATCACGCAAGCGAAGCGGTCGCCTTTGCCTACGACGTCTACATTTATTGTATATTTTATACAACATGCCATCTTCAGTCTTGAAACTAAGTACCAGTGAGTTCTTCATTTTGTTTGGATTTCATTGAAATTCACAGAAATAAATTAAGAGAAATTAAAATGTCCCAAAGAAAAAACACACCGACAAGAAACCGAGCACTAGTACTGTTACGTGTCTTGTCCATGTGTTTTCTTCTCTCTCCTAATTTATTGTGCATCATGAACATCATTACCTGCAATAATAAGTTGACGTGCAACTGTATATTGAACAAGTTTTCCCACCATTTCACGTAAATACTCAGAAAATGGAAAGATAAGCCAGCCTTCTCTAAACTAAAGTCGCCTGTCTTGAACTTATTGTCACAAAAGTTTCTCACCGTTGCAAACATTTCTGCTTTCACGAAGATCCCACAGGTTAAGCCAGGACAGCTGCTGCCCACCGAGCGACGTTGATGCGACGGCTAATGTCTTCTGGCTGTTTCTCGTGGGCAGCCGGCTTTTATACACCAACCAACGACACTTGTCCGAATGTTGCATATTCGTTACACGAAGTCGCAACTTATTTTTTTTCGTTTGCAGTGACCGCTTCGCTTTCGCGTCTTTCAAAATCACCCTGTCGTGCGGAATGGCGCCTCGAGTCCTCATTTTACGTAAAAGGCGTGTCTGCTCTGCAACAAATCTCTACGTCCATGTCAACAGTGACTGCATTTCTGCGAGCAACGTTTCGAATCATATATTTAAAGGTTCCCAGGTTATAACGGCGTGCAATTGATTGCACATGAATTGCTGCATCTATGCATTTCGCTAGGCGACTCGTGATTGTGCAGCCTTCAACGACTGGCAGTTGACATTATCAAAGACATTTCACAGATCTGTGACAGTTAAGTATGATGTCGACGTGCTATAAATTACAAATTGAGTTATTTTAAGGCCGTGATTTTTTTCTTAATTAAGTTATGGGTATTTTACAGAACATACAAAATTGTGACGTTCGTGCTGCAAACCATTATTTGAACCTCGTGTTTCGTGAGGTCTAGGCACTGGTACTTGTTTCCGTTTGGTTCTCGCCACTTTTCTTAAAGCGTGGCATATCAGATTCGGCTCTAACAGATGACGCCTGTGCGCGTAACTGTCCCATGTGTGAAAGTTTAATAAAGTCAACTTGCGAAGTCTCGTCAACCGCGCCGGTCCAAAGGGCCCGGCTTCGCAGGGGATCGACCGGACCACGGACCCGCTGCTTACATTCCAGCACATCACTGCTCATTACCAGCTGGGACGCAGGCAGTTCCCGGCTCCTCACCCGAAGCTCGGCAGATCCCAGGCCTCGGTGCTGAGAATGCAGCAGACAGGCTCATTTCCGTCTCGCTTCGCCTCGCCTTGCCTCGCCCTCGCCTTGCCTCGCCTGCGAGGTGGACCGGATCGAACGCCGGCCCACATCCCGGTCCTGTACCGCAAACCAGGCGCCGCCCCGGCTTCTACCATCTTCGCGGGTCGTGCTGCGCTGAGCGTCTTCGCGACTTTCATCCCGCTGCTGTGCTGGTCTTCGTCCTGGCTCTCAATCCCACCGCTGCGCTGCCGAGCTCGGGCTACGTCCCAGAGCTGACGCTCCGGAACCGGGCTACGTCCTTGTGCTATCCTGGACTTGGACCGGACCGCTGCTGTCCAGGTTGACCCGAATACCTGCCGGAGCTGTGTACCTGCGCCTGGACCGGGTCCTGTCTATTGGTGCGTCGCCAACCGCCGGCCATACTCACCGCCGTCGGAGCTAAGTCCGCCGAGCCATCGCCACGAGACCTGAAATCCTAATTGGAATTGTGAGTGCTCGAGCGTGACAGTCACTGCGTATGACCGAAGCTTATTTATATGGTCGAAGTGTTTCCCGTATTAGTCCCATGTGCCGTTTCGTGTCATAAAGACGTCTCTTTGTGGGTCTGGGTGCCTTCTTGAGCGTCTGGCTGTCCTGCGCCCGAACAGTTGCCCACAATTTTGGCGAGCCTGCCAGGATCGGCTTTAACATCTTGCCGACAGCTAGACGCACGGGAGGAAACCATGGATATTGAGAGACTGTACGCGATCGGCAAGGACATGGGCTTAGCTGGCGCCGTTCTTCGCGACTGGGTTGACGCGGAACGCGTGATAGCGAGGGACCTCTGCATGCAAGCTCATAACGATCAGCGCGCGAACATAGAGCTCGAGGAAATACGGTTGCAAGTCGAGGAACGCGTTTTACAGCTGAAACTCAAGCTTCAAGAACAGACAACCAGTCTGAAGGTGCGAGATAGTGGACTACCGCTGAGCGGCGACGCGGCTGTAGCAACTAGGATGGATGGCTGTACTCCACACAAGTTTTGCCACCATTTAATGAAACGCGACATGATCCCCACGCCAATCTGCAACGTTTTGAGCGCGTCGCAGCGTCTCAATTGTGGCCTCGAAATAACGCTCAGTTTGTGCCTGACAGGAGAAGCTTTGGCTGTAATTAGTCGGCTTGACTCCACTTCCGCCTTAGACTATGATCAGCTGAAGGTTACGCTGTCGATACGATTTCGGTATACTGCCGAAGGTTACCGCGAGAAACTTCGCAAAGCGAGACAAGAAAAGAAGGAGACGGGTCTCCAGTATGCGTCTCGCCTAGCGGGCCATTTCGACCGCTGGATGGAAATGGCGAGGGTCGAGAAAATTTACGACCTTCTTCGCGACCTAATTATTTCAGAGCAATTTATGAAACGATGCTCCCCTCCGTTGCGATTATTCCTCATGGGAAGAAGCTGCGAGAAACTTAGCACGCTCGCACAGAATAGTGATTGTTTCTTAGAGGCCCAGGATATTTACAGTCTGAGAAAGGACAAGTCGTATAAGGACAATGCAGCGGAGATAAGTCGCCAGACAGAGTCCGCTAAGCGACCGCCTACAGGCCACACTCAATGCTTCTTGCGCAACAAGACATTGTCATCGTGCATCGGAGTGTTGGTCTCGGACGAGAAATAGCCCGTCAGCAACTGGCTGGTCGAGTGGCAAGACCGGTTCTGCAGGCGAAAAAGGAAATACGCAAGAAAAGCGACAAGCGTGATGCATGCTGTCTACCAAAGAAACCAGAGAGACCGAGGCACCGGAAAAAGGATGCGTCGTTCTCCAAAGCGGGGAAGCCATCCCCGTCGTGAATACGACGTCGACAAGTACTTCGACCGCGGCTGACGTCGGAACTTTGCCAGTAGCGAAAGGCTTGGAGGGCAAGCTTGTAATACTACTTCGAGATACCGGCTGCAACAGTGTAGTTGCACGAGAAAAACTTGTCCCGAAAGAGAAGTTTACGGGAACCACAAGCCCATTTTTTTGTTGGACCGGACTGTAGAGTGCTTGCCCGAGGCAATCGTGTTCATAGACACGCCGTTCTTCACGGGCACCGTGCGGGCTAAATACATGCAGAATCCTCTCTGTGGTGTGGTGCTCGGGGAATGTTAAAGGTGCACGACCTGCGGAGCAGGGAGTCTCCCTGGAGTCGCAACGGCAACTAGAACTTGGCACTTAGAAAGCACTGTGGGAAGCGTGAATGACACAGCCAGTCTGTTGAAACACACCGTGATTGAGGACACCCAGCGTTGCTCGCGAAATAATGAGTATCCGCGAGTGTCCGAAGACGACCGAGAGGAATTCCCGAAAGAAGGTGCTGCAATGGCAGAGGGAATGCGCTCCGCCTCCAGCCTCCCTGTGCTAAAAGCCACCGCAACGACTGTAGATAAGGCGACTCTCGAGGAATTTCAAAGGAATGACGCGTCTCTACGGCGTTGTTACGAAAGTGTGGGTAACACTATGGTCGTAAATAACCGTGAATTATGTTACTTTCTATCTGATGGTATCTTCTACCGGCAACACAAACTGCTATCTCAGAAGGAATTAGAACAGCTGTTCGTTCCCAGACAGCTCAGACAGGCTCCGCTCAAGTTCACACACGAGGGAATCCTCGCAGTGCACCAAGGGCTATCTCGAACAACAGACTGCATCCTCGCTGAATTTTACTGGCCGGGAGTGCAGTATGAAACCAAGCGGTATGTGAAGTCCTGCGACGTTAGCCAGCGTACTGTACCTCGACATCTAGTCAGCCGTGCCCCACTTGGAGCGATGCCTGTCATCGAAACCCCGTTTTCCCGCGTCGGCATCGACATCATCGGACCTTTGTCCCCAACATCTTATAGGGGCAACAGATACACCCCCACGATAGTTGATTTTGCGACAAGGTACCCTGACGCTGTCGCACTGCCCTCTATTGAGAGCAAACTGGTAGCAGAAGTCTTAATAGAAATGTTCTATCGAGTGGGCTTGGCACGCGGAATTATCAGTGATCGTGGAACAAGCTTTATGTCATCGGTCATGAAAGAGTTCAGCCGATTACTGTCGGTTAAAGAATTACCGACATTATCATACCAACTAATGGCGAATGGGTTAGTTGAGCGTTTCAATGGTACTCTGAAGCGCACGCTCGGCCGCATGTGCCAAGAATGCCTAAAGAATTGGGATCGCTATTTAGGGACCCTCTTGTTTTCCTATCGAGAAATTTGCTTCGGAGTACCGGGTACTCACCTTTTGAGCTATTATATGTCCGATATGTTCGCAGTCCAATGACCACTCTGAAGTACTTGTGGAGGAACGCAAGTTTGGACGACGTGACGAAGTCAGCCTACGAATACATCGTAGAATTGAGATAGCGACTGCATCGAACGTGTGACTTGCTCGAAATTAGCTAAAGCAAACCTTAGCCAAAAGATTCACTATGATCGTAAAGCGAAGAAACGGGAATTAGCCGTTGGTGACAAAGTCTTCGTGATTTTTCCCGCAGACTCTAACAAACCCATATTGACATGGAAGGGTACTTTCAATGTGGTGGATATGAATAGTGCTTTAGGCTATGCTGTGGATCTTGGTCCGAGAACAATTGTCTTCCATATCGACATGCTCAAAAAGTATGAGCAAATGACAGACGGCGATCCTTCATCGGTGACAGCGACCACTGTGACAACGGCTGACCAACTTGACACCGAAGATGAAGAGAACTCCCGGCATGCTCCGCTCGTGTAAACGCAGACATGGAGAGATGTGACCATATGTCAGGGTAAGTGGGGACAAACGAAAACAAACCGACGCCCTTCTTTCGTGCTACCAAGACAGCTTTTCTGACTTCCCAGAGAAGACAGATGTTTTACAGTGCCGGCTCAAACTGACGACTGACACTCCCATTGATGAACGGCAGTACCCAATGCCGTTTGTCGGGAAGGAAGTAGTGGGAAACGAAGTAGCACAAATGTTGCGTCTTGGCATCGTTGTATACATCTGCTTATCAAGTACCGATTGTGGTTGTTAAAGAGAAGGACCGCACGATTTGCCTATGTATTGACTTTCGTCAACTGAATAGTGTTATTGTTCCCGACTCGGAAGCAATATCACGTCCCGACGCAATGTTTGCACAACTCACTGGCCGGCGATATTTTTCGAAATTTGACTTCACGAAAGGGTACTGGTAGGTACCCATGGCTAGCGCGTCCAAGAAATTTACAGCATTTTCCTGCAACTCGGGGCTGTATCAATTACGATTCATGCCGTTCGGCATAAAAACTGCACCTGTAGAATTCCGTTAGAATGCTGCCGTATTCTAATCCCTTCGCATTCCATTAGGATGTGCTGAGTGGTCTCCGGATTTTTACTGTAGCATACAAATGGCTCATCTAGTTCGGAATATTTGCTCCAATATGTTTTGGTCCTTATGCAACCGGCTCGAGCCTCAAATAGCAAGGCACGGCCCTGTGTGTTATCCTACAGATTTTCCCTTTTAATTTCTCTCTTCTCATTCTTGAAAATCTCCACGGACCTTTTTGTTTCCATACTTTGCACCCAATTAACTGTCTATATTTTTCTCACTTTCTTTCTGATGACTCCTGGTTTTCCATTTACAGTTTCGATTATCCTGTGCTTGGTTTCCAACTTTCTTGACCTCTTCCGACATTCTGTGTCCACACTTTTCAGGTACAGATACTTGTGCCCTTTAGAAGTGGATTCATTTTCATCCATGTTCCTGAGTCTTTCTTCAAAACTAATTTTGCTCTGTGTTTCTCCGACTTCCAAAGAGGCCCAACCCATGTCACCCTGCACTGTCTCACTTGTTTTACCATGGAATCCTAAAGCCAACCGGCCTACAATCTTTGGTTAACTTCCAACCTCGAAAAGATATTCGATCTTAAGCATATAATGGCATTTGCGAACGTTAGCGCTGGCACTATTATTCCTTTTCAGATTGCATGCACCTCCACATACTTATTGTGGCCCCACAGTGCTGTGTGTTTAATTATTGCCGTATTCCGCCTTCCCTTTATTTTCAGATTATCTTCCCAAGTAACGCAAAATGTTGCCGTAACGTTCTGTGAATGTGCACAAATGTCGGTGCACAACGTTGCCTACATGCTGCTAATGTCCGCTTTTTGATCGCCAGACAACGTTGGGCAGTAACGTTGTGGCAGCGTTCAGCAGCACATTCACGACGTTGACATAACGTCAACGGAACTTCCTGACAACATAACCCGGATGTTGCCTTACGTCACTTGAGCTTTCAGGCAACGTACGTGTGTGACGTTGAAGCAATACTCAAATTACATTGCAGAATATTTATAGACATACATAACAGCAGTGCTGTCAGCATGGCACGGCTGACAGCACCGCAAGCCCTTAAATTTATATTTTCTTGACAGATCATGCATTCTAGTATTCATGTTGGGTATGCACGAAAATGTGAAACAAGAATTGGTGAAAAACAGCATTCTTTTACGTATATTTCTTGTGTATCTTACCAAGATATCTGTGTATTTTACCTTGTGATGGTAAGATACACTTATTATAATTATAATTAGATTCGATTACGTATATATCTTTTGTATCTTACCAAGATATGTGTATTTTACCTTGTGGTGGTAAGATACACAAGATTTATACGGAAAATCATGCTGTTTTTCACCAATTCTTGACTACATTTTCATGCATATGCAACATGAAAACTACTAGAATGCATAATCTGTCAAACAAATATATACTTAAGGGTTTGCGGTGCTGTCAGTCGTGTCATGCTGACAGCACTGCTGTACGGGCAGCTGATTTGTCTCGCACTATATATAGTACCAACTCGCCCTAACCAGCATGTTTAAAGTGTTTCACATAGTGGTTTGCCTGACTTGTCTTGCTGTTGTCCATAGCACAGCATATAGATGCTGACTGCAAGTAAAAGTGCCTAATGCAAATCTACAAAGTGGTTCATAAGAACACTTTTTCATTTTGGCTATAACAGTAAGAGAGCAGCATGCACGTCCAGTGTGCAGAGGTTCCCGTATAAAGGTTCTCACAGCAGGAAAGTAAAAATGTTCCACAAATGTTCATTTTATTTAAACATACCATTTGAGCTTAGGCCACAGAAAAAATCAGTTTCTTTGCTTCCGACTTACTGCTGTAAAAATCATGTGTCGGTAGCTGCATGTGCTTTCAAGAAATTGCATAATAGCCAACATCAGCTGCTAATAACAAACGCTAGTATGAAGGAATTGTTTGTGCAGGACGAATATGTGGTGGTTGAATATGCACCCATGAATATGCATCGGTCCACCTTAAATAACAGTGAATATTTCATAGGCAAACCTGGTTATAATGTCAAACCATGCATTTATTTACCGTCTGCTTACATCATACGTGCAAACAAATAATGACACTTAGATAAAAGTAACTTAGAAAAACAACGTGAACAGCACTGATAACACAAATATATTTTTCATTAAACATCAAGGTCTTGTATCACATATTAAGACACTCTACTAACAGCTACAACACAATATTTGTTGCCTTCCCATTTAGGTCAGACTTCGAATTTTTTACCTTTTTTGCCAAGTCCCCTTATTTCAATGGCAGAACACAATTTATACTTCTTAATAACAGCACAAATACTGTCCTTCACTTTGTAATGTACAAAAACACAGCACAGTACCACTGCGGTTGGATACTATGTCCTGCCAAGCATCCAGCCTGTCTTTTTGCCTAAGCTTGCAGAAAGTGTGAAGTAGACAACACAGCTCCCAGTCAAAAATTCCATCAAGCTACCGGCTTACATGTCCGTTGGCTATACGTAATTTCGGACCTTGAAGGTCTACAAGTCTACCGGTCTGCAAGTCTACCTGCCTACAAGTCTACCTGTCTACAAGTCTACCGGTCTACCAGTTTGGCGGTTAATGGCCCACTAACGTATAATTGATTTGATCAATTGCAATATGTATTTGCACGGCTGTTATCCAGGCTGGACTAGCATTTTTACTCTGAACGTCTCAACCAGTTGGTACAGCAGTCAATGTAGTCAATGGGCAGGCATGTGCACATTCCACCATTCAATTCAAGCTTTATTTGCCTTGGAAGCTTCAAAATCAAGCTTTATTTGCAGTGAACGAGAGCAGTTCGGTCATTGAAGAATGCAGTAGTTGGCAAGAACAACATTCTTGAAGCCAATTCTGGAGCAGCTGCCTCCCCTTTTGAAGCAGATGGCAAAAAAACATTTAAGGCAGAATATACTGTCTTAATTTAAAAAGTACACCATTTATGTTGTTACATAAAGGGCACCTAAACAGAACTGCAGGAAAAAAAAACACATTATTAAATGTGGGCAAGAATACTGGCTCACAGATTAGAGAGACACTCAAATGAGTAAATAATTGTACTAAATGCTTCATTAATGAGTAGTAATGTTTCAATAACAACGAATCAATATGAAAAACAGCCGCACTAAGCTTGCTGTACTAACCGAAAACGTTTAATGATAACAATAGCAAAGAAAAGATAACACAAGAAACGAATTACAATGGTGGAACAGTCATTTTACATTTTTGCGTAGATCTCAGAGCAGGCAAAAAACTGATCTGACGCAGCGATAGGCATATTTGCATACCTGCCAGCCTAATATCACGAGGACGGTAGAGGTTAAATCGCACGCATTTTCATATTTTCCCTCACTACACCCTTTTGCAAAATGCATATGGACTGACAATAAATGGATGCAGAGCACATGCAGTGGCAAATGACTGATAAACAGTGTGTTTTATGACATACTGACTTTCTTTTTCACCGAGTTTGCTTTCGGTGACCTCAACTGTTTCGGGAACTGTACTGAATAAACTTGCTTAGCAAAGCAAATGTACCTTTGTTTTATGACATCTTGCGCCGCCCTACTTTTCAACACATTTATAATTATTTCACAACCTAATTTTGCGTAAAACACCACAAATTCGTAAAATCATAGAAAGATCCAGAAATCTTGAACTTTCCAAAAAATCAAAGAGGGTTGGAAGTGTACGCTTCTGGTGCAGCATCGAGCATCCCTCATACACAGCAATATAAATACAAGATGATAATAGACTTAGTTTTTAAAGCTTTACTGGCGAGACATCATGAATGGAATAAAACTCATTCTTCTACTTTCTTTGCCAAAGGGTAAGTACAATGTTCCGCTAAAATGTCATATTGTAGCCGGGTGGCAACACAGAATGCTCTTGCCGCAGCTGTTCCACCACTGTGATTATTATACAAGTACTACGTTGTTATAGCAAGATTTAACGAATGCCACAGGATGCACAAATCAAAAAATAAAAACTGACTAGAATATATAAATACTGGCTGAATTTTGCAGGTAACACAGAAGCCAGAATATAGAATAAAAAAAACTATATAACCTGGCCGCTGCCACATAACAAATAGGGCTATACTATATATACACTAGCCGACTTAAACACACGTGTGACAGAGATACCAGAGGGGGACCGAAAGAATATTCAGGTAGTCTGCAAAAAGAAAATCACTCTCATCAACAGGCCAATTTGTTAGTTGCCACCTGGTCGCGCAAAAGTGGGTCCACCTAACGAAACGTAGGCAAGCCTTTCTGAGGCACTTTAGAGGAACTTTTTTACCACAATCAATTGCGACTAGTTAGAAAAGATGCTACAATATCCTTGGGTAATAAATAAGTTAAAAAATGTCCCAGTTTCGCCCTAAGGGCGAAGTGATTAATGCGATAGCAACACAGCAATGTCATACGAAGTAAGGTGAGCGGCTTTGGTAGCAATATGAATTGTAGTAAACATGAGCTGATTAAGTAAGCAGGTTTGCTGTGTGTGGCGTAAGTAGACCGACATGAAGAGAGACTCGATGACCACGAGGAGGCGCGTGTGAAACGGTGGTGTTGATGAGAAGCGCTTCCCATGGGCAGCGCGTGCGAAGGGACACACCTGTAGCGCTGCACTGCCGACCCGGGCAGCATTGCATGTGTAGCGTGCGTTGGAAAATGTGGCCCGACTATTACTAACTGATTGAACAAGCGTGGTGTGAGCGCGCACAAACAAACATGAATAGATCACACTGAATGACTGCAGACAACGACTGTCAAAACGCTGGCAGCAAGCGCATATATACGCCACAGCAGCGGGCGAAGGTACGTGCGGTCTATCGCTTCAACGGAAACTGAGCGGCGAATGCACGGCGTATAAAGGTCAGAGTCGTGTGGAGATAAGAGACGGTGCGGACGAGCGACGAGCGCGGTTGTTGGCAGCGTAGAAGTGCCCCCCCCCCCCTCCCCGCGCTCCCTCCGGCGCTGGCTTCCCGCTTCCTTGCTTACGCGTGGGAGAGATAAGAGACTGTGCGGACGAGCGCGGTTGTTGGCAGAGATGTGCCCCCCCCCCCCTGCTCCCTCCGGCGCTGGCTTTCCGCTTCCTTGCTTGCGCGTGGGAGATTGAGTGCGTTCGCTCTCCTAGCGCGCGTCCCCGCACGCTTCCGCTCGGGCATACGGCGCGCGGCGAAAATTTTATCTATAGGGAACCTCACGGCGACGGCGACGACGACGGCGACGGCAGAAATCCGGTAGAAGTGTCCATATAATTGCTATCGCAATAAAATAAATCCTCCCGGCACCTGCATTCACCACAGCTCTGGGAACACCGCACGACGGAAGGCAGCCGGAATGAAGGGGCGAGGTGCAGCGCTGACATATCGCACCAGAGGGAGCCAGTCACAAACGGGTGAGGAACGAATTGTAGACGAAGGGAATGGGGATGGTAACGCAGCGCTTGCAGTTCGGGGTCTTCCATCTGCGCACGAGCTAGACCTTCGCAATCCACAGTCGATGTAGAAGTGCCGAGGAAGGTGATGCGTGAAAGTGCTTGAGCTGCCTTGTTGTCGGTGCCTTTGATGTGCTGGATATCCGTTGTGAACTCCGATATATAGGCCAGTTTACGAACTTCACATGCGACGTACTTGGAAGAGTTTGTACGGAAGACACACACCAGAGGTTTATGATCCGTTAGAATATGAAATGGCTGGCGCTCCAAGAAGTGCCGAAAGTGCTGGATGGTGGAGTAGTTGGCGAGCAGCTCGCGGCCGAAAACGCTGTAGCGAGTCTCGGCAGGTTGGAGCTTCCGAGAGAAGAAACCCAGTGGGCGCCACTCGGAGTTGATTTTCTGCTGGAGAACAGCGCCGATGGCCACACTGGAAGCATCCACCATGATGCGGGTTGGCACGTTAGTTCTCGGGTGTACGAGAAGCACCGCATCGGCGACGGCTTGTTTAGCAGCCCTGAAAGCAGCGTCCGCTTCGGGAGACAAGGAAATCGCAGATGAGGAGCCCTTGGTCGTGTGAAGAAGGTCAGTCAGTGGGTGTAGATGCTCAGCGCAGTGCGGAATGAAACGTCGGGAGAAATTCACCAGGCCGAGGAACTCACGCAGCTGGCGTAGGGTAGTGGGCGCTGGGAAGTCTTTCACGGCCTGGACGTGAGAGGGTAACGGACGAATTCCCAGCTCCGAGATGTGGTGGCCCAGGAACTCGAGCTCGGAAGACCCAAATACGCATTTCTGGGGGTTGACAATCAGGCCAAATTGTTGAAGGCGCTGAAAGAGTTCGCGGAGGTGACGTTCGTGATCTTGTGGATTGGGACTCGCGACGAGGATGTCGTCTATGTAGGCAAATACAGCCGGGAGACCGCGCGTTACCTCGCAATGAATCGTTGGAACGTTTAGGTGCGTTTTGTAACCTAAGGGCATGCGCACATACTCAAACAGGCCGAAGGTTGCAGTAATGGCTGTCTTCGGTGATAGGTCTATTTTGATAGGTCTAATTGGTGATAGGTCTTGACAAGGTCCAGCTTGCTAAATATTTTGCATCCTTCCAAATGGCCTGTGAAATCTTGGATGTGTGGAAGGGGATAGCTATCGCGGACCGTGTGAGCGTTCAGCGCCCGGTAGTCACCGCACGAACGCCAGTCACCTGGTTCTTTCTTGGGCACCAGATGAAGCGGGGAGGCCCAACTGCTGAACGAAGGGCGAATAATACCTAGCTGGAGCATGTGCTCGAATTCCCGTTTAGCAATGTCCAGACGCTCACCGAAGAGGCGGCGCGGACGGGCTGCGACGGGTGGACCACGCATGACATTGTGGTGGGTGACGCTGTGCTTGGGTAGCTGATTTAAATTGCAGG
This sequence comes from Dermacentor silvarum, assembly GCF_013339745.2. Lineage (NCBI taxonomy): Eukaryota > Metazoa > Arthropoda > Arachnida > Ixodida > Ixodidae > Dermacentor > Dermacentor silvarum. The sequence goes on from NW_023605505.1 coordinate 53,282, forward strand.
GCCTCGTCACCTCAGGGAAGTCTTCGAGGATACGAGCATACGGGCATTATGGGACCAGCGTGCGGATGCCAGTGGGAGTGACAGCCGACAGAACGCCAGGGATCGAGAAGAACGTGTTGCTGTCAATCAGGTGATGGCGGCGCATGCTGACGTCAAAGTCGAAATGAATCAGGAAGTCGCAACCGAGGATACGCTGATGGACGTCGGCCACGATGAAGACCAACCGGTATGTGCGCCGCAGGCCAAGGTTGAGAGTGACAGAGCGCAGACCATACGTGTATGGAGGTAGAGTTTGCCGCGCGGAGTGTAGGTCCAGGTGCTTTAGAAGCACGGTCACGCTTGGAGGAGGGCAGTACACTGACCTCGGCACCCCTGTCTTCAAGGAACTGCAGGCCGGAAATGCGATCCATGACTGAAAAGGCGGCCGAGTTGACCTAAATTGACGTCGACTCTCTGCGGTAATGAGTTCGCACTGAATCATTATGGTGACACATCCTATTGCCATCGTCGTATTGAGTTATGTATGAGGCGTCTACTGCAGTGGGAATGCTCTTGCTTCAATAAGAACGATCTACGCAGTGACCAAGGTAATCGAAAAACGGTTAGATTCTAACACTGATACAAAGATAGGCACAAACATACATAATTACATAGCCCCCGAAAACTGCGCGAAATACCCTAAGAATGATAATGCATAAAAACTAAGGAGGTCCATCTAGTCCTCGTGATTTCACAATTCTCACTGCTCCCACAGTTATGCAAGTTTAGTTATATGCACATTGGCTATCGGTGTAGAAAAACAAAAAAAAAAACATTTCCCACCCGGGGGAAGAAGGAGAAGCTCATGAGAAGGAGCGTGTCGCGACGGCTCCGCCGATTTTGAATGTTTTGCGGCGTGTGATCGAAGATTCCGTCTCGAATCCTTTGTGGGAAGACGGGGAAGTTCCAAGGAACACCTGGATATCCGAATCAAGTAGGTGGTCCAATTATTATTGGCACATCGACCACTTCTTTGAAGAGCCACGACGGCGCGGCAGCTAAACCTAACCAGCGCACACTCGGCGCCATTGTTCTCGCCGCCCCCGCGGCGAGTTCAACCTAACCCGGTGATGAAGCTGATCTGGGCCCCCCGTACAGCTTAATACGTCAGGTTAGCCCCTCAAGATGGACGTCGTGAGTGTGGAGGGAGAGTATATAACGAAGGAGTACGCTGAAGAGCCAGGTTGGCATACCGTCGGGAAAGGCAAGCAAGCCAACGTGGAATCCGGAGTTCCCGGAAACAAAGACCAAGGAAAACGCCTCCTAAGCGAGGTTTTGCCTAGAAACAAGTGCACTAAGGGCCAGAAAGTACGGCAAGTCATCCTGGCGAGCAAAATGCCCAATTTGCCGAAGGAAGATTACAAGATAATCATGCGTCCACGTGGTGGCTTTAAGGTTACCAACTACGGACTCGATCGCCTAGGATGTTGTGTGCGTAATGCCGCTGGAATTCCCAGAGGAGAATCAGAAGGGGACATCGTGTGCGTCAACTATAAACAGAACATTTTAGTGGTCAGTACGCCATCCGACGACCGTGCTGCAAAATACAGGCATATTACCAGCTTGAAGATAGGCAACCAAGAATTCGACACAAGCGCCTATGAAGCCGCCCCGGAGAATACATCTAAAGGAATAATACGGGGGATATCCCTGGAAGAATCCCCGAAAGACATATGGGAGAATCTGGTGAGGCCGCAGAATCCGGGCGTCCTTATGGCAAAGAGGATGGGGAACACCACAAATGTCATCATTTTATTCGACGGACACTATGTCCCAAACTATGTGAAATACGGGTGCGTACTAGCCAAATGTGTGCTCTACAGAAAACGGATCGACATGTGTTTCCAGTGCGGACGACTAGGCCATCGAGCCGACGTCTGTCCTAACCCCAACGACAAGGTATGCAGAGGGTGCGGAAGTGAAAACCCGCCGCAAGACCATGGATGTGAAGCAAAATGCAAGCTCTGCGGCAAGAATCACCCTACGGCGGATCGCAAATGTGAGGCCAGGTACAAGCTACCGTACCTAGTGAAGAAACGCCGCTGGGAGAGGGCCAGAAGGGAAGAAGAAGAGGCGGAGGCAGCGCGCAGTCTCCATAACGCCAAAGAAACAAAGGGGACATATCAGAACAGCCAAGGACCATACGGAGGAAAACAGTCAGAATACAACAAGAGGGACAAGAGCCAAGATACTCGAGGACGAGACAGATCGGGATCCTTCCCTAGACTCAACAGAAGAGACGAGGGCCGCTCAACGTCACGTAACAGATCCCACAGTGACAAAGAAGAAGCACACTCCAGCAATGGCCCCGGTGGATCCTTACAGGTGAGCTGGGCGAACGCAGTCTCCGGGGCGCGCGCGGGGGGCGAGGCTGCTTCTCAAAGTAAAATAAGGGAGCTAGAAAAAGAATTAGCACAGATTAGGCAGATGATGGTACAGTATAATCAAAGTAACGCCGCATTAAAAAAGGAGAACAGAAAGCTCAAAGAGGAGAATAACAGAATTAGGAAAGGAATGGCAGAAAACCGAGAAGTGACACAAGTTGTAGCGGAGGAAAGAGAAATAGATATGGAGGAGGATGTAGCTACTCCGGCTAAACGTAAAGCCACGGAAGATACAGTGGGAAACAATGAGAAAAAGACCAAACCGGTTAGTGCACTTCCAGAGCGTCAGGAAGAAGTCGAGCAAAGAATCGAGGCAAAAATAGAGGAAATGGGCGCAAGAATCATGCAACAAATACAGCAGCAGCTTAATTCGATAGTGACCCGCATCGCGCATATAGAAACAAGAATAGCGGCGTGGGGACCACTGTCCAGTGGGGGTGGTCCCATCAAAACTACAGGCAAGCCCTACATCAAACCCCCGGTACTAACCGAGGGAGCAGGAAAACTGTAATGCCGCCATGGATAGACGCCATACATACAGGATCTGGCAATGGAATTGTAGGGGATACCGCAGAAAAAGATTCAATCTACAGCAGCATCTGATTAACAAAGAAAGCCCAGATATCATAATGATACAAGAAACACACGGAATAGCAAAATTATCAGGCTACAAACCATTTAGTGGTGCCGAAGGAGAGACGAAGGCCATAACCACTCTTGTAAAGCGAAACCTTATGGTCGTGCAACACGATACGGAAATAAGGGATATTGACAATATCTTAATAGAGATTATACCCACACGGAAATTAGCAGATAGCCTTTTTATCCTCAACGTTTACAGTAACCCGCGGTGTAAAAAACACAAATTCCGAACACTATTTCGTAAAACGCTCGCCATAGCGGGTAATCGTGCGGTGGTAATCGGAGGAGATTTTAATGCTCAACACGTGGCATGGGGCTATAAATTCGAGAGTCCCAAAGGCAGAAACCTCTGGCTAGACGCGCAACAGGAGGGCCTAACCCTCGTAACCGATCCTTCAACTCCTACCAGGAGAGGCAACAGTGTTTGCGTCGACACTACGCCAGACCTTACTTTCACAAAAAACATAAGCGACACGCAGTGGATAAATACACAGCAAGATCTGGGTAGCGACCACACTATAATAGAAATAACAGTCAGGGCAGGACCGCGCAAACACAAAGGCAAGAAGCTCAAAATTGTCGACTGGGATAAATTCCGGAACATTAGAAAGAATACCAGCGGGGAAATTAAAAACATCGCAGATTGGACTGAACAGTTAACGAAAGACGTAACCGCGGCTACACAAATAGTTCCACCAGAAGCACACTTAGAAGTCATAGACAGTGGGCTCCTGCACATGTGGGAGGCTAAGGAAGGGTTGCAACGGAGATGGAGGAGTCAGAGACACAACCGGGCAGTCAGAAGGAGGATAGCCAGATTAAACAGAGACATAGAGCAGCATGCACAACAGCTATGTAAGCAGCAATGGGAGGAGACATGTAGTAACATGGACAATCAATTAGGGCTAGCAAAGACATGGAACCTTCTCAGGTACCTGCTACACCCAGAGGAAACTAAGGCGGTATGCAAGCAAAATATTAACAAGGTAATTCATGCCTATCGAGGTTCAGAAAAAGACTTTCTAGAGGAGATTAAAGAGAAATATATCTCCCAGGCTAGACCGGTTATACACCAAGACTACACAGGAGTAGCAAACAACGAACTTGACAGGGAAATTAGTGAAGCAGAAGTAAGGGCAGCCTCGCAAAAACTTAATACTAAATCAGCACCCGGACCAGACGGAATCACAAATAAGACACTCAGGAACCTAGATGATGAGTCTATAACAAAATTGACAGGATATATCAATGAATGCTGGAAAACCGGCAAAATACCACAACAATGGAAGACGGCACACGTCATCTTAATACCTAAACCAGGCAGGCGCTTACAGCTGGAGAATCTGAGACCTATATCTCTCACATCTTGCGTTGGAAAGCTGATGGAGCATGCAGTCCTAGCGAGACTAACTAACTATCTCGAGGACAGGGACCTATTTCCCTCCACGATGCTGGGTTTCAGAAGGAATCTTTCCACGCAGGATGCGATGCTCCAGCTTAAACACCAAATCATAGACAACGCAGGCAGATTCACTAGAGCCATCCTCGGCTTAGACTTAAAGAAAGCATTTGACAGTGTAACACATCAGACAATACTCAGCAGCCTTGAAGAGCTAGGATTAGGAAAGAGAACATACAATTATGTTCGAGACTTCCTAACCGGCAGAAAGGCAAAGATCACCTTGGGAGACCTCGTCTCGGAAGAGATTGAGATTGGTAGCGCCGGCACACCACAGGGGTCAGTGATATCACCGTTGCTGTTTAATCTGGCATTATTCGGATTACCAGCGAAACTAGAGGAAATTGAGGGCCTTAACCACACTATATATGCCGATGACATTACCTTATGGGTAAAGGAGGGTAATGATGGGCAGATAGAACAGACACTCCAAAGTGCGATTAAAACAGTCGAACAATACCTAGAGGGAACCGGATTGGTTTGCTCGGCGGAAAAATCGGAATTATTATTGTACCGGCCAACTCGCAGGGGCCGTAAACCAAACAGCTACAGGGGGGCAGACAATGTAGAAACGGACATACAATTGAAGACTGCCGATGATAAACCCATTTATAAAGTTGATAAAATGAGAGTTTTGGGACTGCTCATTGAAGCAAAAGGCAACAATGGAGAAACCATTAGGAAGTTAGAAGGGGCAGTATCTCAAGTTATGAGGTTGATCAAAAGGATAGCCAACAGACACAGTGGAATGAAGGAAGAAAACATGATCAGACTGGTACAGGCGTTCGTTATCAGCAGGATCGTATACGTCGTACCCTACCTTAGATTGTACGCTGGAGAAAAGATTAAATTAGAATGCCTCATTAGGAAAATTTATAAACAAGCCGTAGGACTACCAATCAGCACTAGTACCGACAGGCTATTAGAATTAGGCCTGCACAACACAATAGATGAGCTCATAGAGGCGCAGCGGATAGCGCAGTACGAACGCCTTTCCAAGACCAAGACAGGAAGACACATACTAGAAAAACTAGGTATTGGGTACCATACTCAAAACGGAACCAAAGTGGACATCCCGAATTGTATCAGGGATACGATAACCGTTCCCCCATTACCAAAGAACATGCATCCCGTGTACCATAAAGGCAGAAGAGAAAGCAGAGCAATGGTCATACAAAAAAAATTTCGGAATAATAAAGACGCAGTATTTGTAGATGCTGCTAGATACAAGCACAGGCGCGGCTTTACAGCCGTAGTAATTGATCATGAAAAGAAGTGCAAAACATGCGTTACGGCAAGCACAGTAAATATCGAGACTGCGGAGGAGATAGCTATTGCGCTAGCAATATCACAGACCGAAGCGGACGTAATAGTCAGTGACTCTCAGGCGGCAGTACGAAATTTCGCTAATGGCCGAATCTCTCCTGAAGCACTACGAATCCTAATGGCAGGTACCAAAAGTCAAGAAAAAGATGTTTATTTAATATGGACACCCGCTCACACCTCCACCTCACCAGGAGACAGCAATAATAATAAGACGGCGCATGACGTGGCTCCAGGGCTTACGGACCGAGTCACGGCCGATAATACGGCGGGCACCTTAGCGTCTCCTGAGAACGAGGATGGAGAGGAGTGGGAATGGAAGGATCGTATGACCAGATTTAATGACATCACACAACACTACAAATTGCAAAGGTGCATTTTCCCACCACCTCACCAAAAGCTCAGCAAAAAGCAGTCTGTCGAATGGCGGCAATTACAGACCAGAACTTATCCGAACCCGGTGATCTCACATCTCATTTACCCAGACATGTGCAAGACAGACAAATGCAAGAACTGTGGTTCTAGAGCCAATCTAGAACATATGCTATGGGAATGTCGAGGCATAACAAACAATAATGGGGATGCAGCCTCTCGCGATCGTCTCCGCGTGCGCTGGGAGATTGTGTTGCTCAGCTCTGCCCTTGACGATCAACTTTGGGCTGTCCAGCGGGCCGAGGAAGCCGCCAGGGCTCAAGAGCTCCTGGCCGTGACCTAGGCGGGACCATTTGCCCGTCCCACAAACGCAGGGCCTTTAAATAAAGTTATTTGACTGACTGACTGACTGATTTCCCACCCGTCCTGATAGGAAATTTGTAGCTGCAAACGGGGCAGAGAAATGATAATTTTGTTGCCAATAGTCTATTTACGCCGCTCGGACGCCGTAGTGGAGGTCTACGGTAAATGTTGCCCTTCTGGAGGTCTTTAACGTGCGCTGCGATGCACACGGGCGTCTTCGCAGTTTGTCTCCTTTCAAACTGCAATCTCCGGAGCCGGGTATTAGCCCACAATTCAGAGCTGACTATACTAGCGCCTTAGGTACTCGGCTACCCCGAAGGGTGATTGAGTAGGGTTATATGAGCCATATTAATCTTCTGAATCCCCATATAAATATGAGTCTCGACTATCTTCTGCTGAAAGCGTACGTGACCCAGATTTACAGCGTTAGCTAGCACATAGTTGAGGTCCGTCATGAATGTCAAGTATTAGCATTAAATGGGCACCTCATGCACTTTCTCTAACCGTTTTATCGCCAACTTGGGTACAGGATATTCCACGGTCCAATGGCTCGACGATTGTGCTGCTGTAATGTTCCAAGTGCATTCGTAACAAATCGTCGGCACAAGTTGGGTCGATGAGTATCTGACTTTGCTTATGTGCCTCTCATAAGTTAACCCGTTTAACGCACACCGGTTTTACTCGGACGTGCTGCTGCTTATGTCCCGCGCAGTCACAAACCCCGATTACCCTCAAGTGTATCACTGCATTGGTGAAACTAGGCATATGCCACACTTCAGTGAACTTCTTCGAAATGAATTTGGCTCCCCTGATATGTGTCAATTGGTATGTGCTCGTCTTCAAGAAACCTACTTCACCGCAACTTGCATCATGTGAAACTAACTATGATCGCACTTTAATGAAAAGCAAGTGGAAGAGAATCACTGCAGTACTTTCTCGTAAAAAACTGCGTCATAACGAAGTCCAAGATGACTCTCGGCGGTAATGAGTTAGCATTGATTCAATGTACCGACACAACCTATTCCCATCGTCGTAATTAGTTATGTATGAGGCGTCTACTGCAGCTGGAATGATCTTGCTTCGATAAGAACACTGGGCGCAAACTAGCACCGCCGCCATGAAGGTTTGGGTTACACCGGAAATGCATGGCGCGCAGGTTTATATGAACAGAGAGAAACGCATCAAGCGACAACCGGGCTTCTCTCTCTCGCTTATTTCTGGATGGGCTACGTAATGTAGTGGCGCTACTGAAAAGACGGCGCCTTTCCTCCTAAAAGAGAAGCGTGGCGCGCCTGTATGTGCGACCGGGGAAAATTGTTCCCTCGATAGATGCACACTCTGTGGCACATACACAGTGACTCCACTGGCCGGGACATTCAATAAAGAGGGGCACATACCTAGTGCATTCATGCGAAGGCTCGCTGAAGCGTTGGCGTGAAAGGCGTTCGTCGAAAAGCGGCACCTACGCTTTGCATTTTTGGCACAGAATACTAATGCAAGAAAATATTGCAGCCGACTCTGCCTCTAGGCACGTCTTCCGCACTTGAAAAGTGTAACGTACTGCACCGAATCTCATCTCATTTATTCCAGTTAAGAATAACTTGGATACCTGAGCCAGTCTAGTGAATGTTTTTGCAGCGAGTCTCGCACCAATCCAATAGTTTCCAATTTCTTTAGCGCGATTGCAATGCATATATTTTTTCTAATTCTTTGTCAGTTTGATTCGAGTCTGTGATGTCTAGCAAATCTTGAAGTTTGCTTTTCGCCGCTATTCCCTTCCATCCCAATGCGCATCCCCTTGTTGATAGGCGGTGCCGCTGTCGATATCACACCGCTACCTCCATCAAAATTCGGGTTATCCGTCACACGCATGAGCACGATCACCTCTAGGAATTTGAGGTGTGAATAAGCTGGGAACAATGTGGACCACAGTTTTTTAGTGTCGCGAAGACGACAGAATTCCGGCAGAACCCATGTTGAGATGACTATCGAAGTTAATGCGATTGACATTCACACATTGTAGCGAACTAGAAGCGACACACCGTGTTAGCTAAGACACCTTTATTTAGAATCTACAGAGTTTCTCCTGACATTTCAAGTAATTCGGATATATGCGGCTATACACTGTCTCCCTGATTGACCCACTTTGTTATCACCATCGCTCGTCAAGGTTATGTAAGCAGGAGTTCTGCCACTCCCGGTGGTTGTTGCCAGCCTGATCACTCCCTATTTTCCTAACGGTCCATTGCATGGTTTGTTTTCATACCAAATATTCGCATAATAATCTGAGCCTGTTCAGCTAGTAATAAAATGTTTATTTATCTGACAGTTAAATTATACAGCAACCAGCAAGCACGGATGCAGGGAAAGAACCTGCTTTGATGCAGCTTCAAGACCGCCCGGCGGAGGTTGATCACATGACAGTATCTTCACAATAATCGAGAACTCGAGCTAGCCTCGTATAGCCAAAGGGCTAATAGGTCGAATAGAACCGGGCCGGCCAACGTATGGTACTTTCGGGCTCGGGCCAGGCCCGGACCTGAAAAACCGGCCCATGCAGTGCTCTACTTCGGAAAGTCTGATGAGTAGATTTCCATATAATTATGAAAGATTGAGTATAGCATCTTAAGGCGTAACCTGCTTCCCTGATCAAGCAAAAGGATCCAGTCAAGTTCTTTTCCCCTCTTACACTTATAAAGTGATTGTATCTCCCCAGGACGAACAGTGTCTTAACGGATTGGATTTCTTCAAGTGCATTATTATGCAAAAAAATCTCTTGGGATCTACGTGCCAAAATCACGATCTAACTATGAGGCACGCCGTAGTGGGGCACTCCGGATTAATTTAGACCACCTGGGGTTCTTTAACGTGTACCCAATGATGCACTATTATGCACACCAGAAAACGGATCCCGCAGAGGCCATGCCTACACCAAAATTGGTGAAACTTGTTTGATACGCTGACTCTTTTACAATTCTGGGTCCGACTCTAAAACACTTACGTGTTTTGAACGTTGTTGCAAGAAGTGAAGGGCATGCCCTGCATTTTTAACTACGGTATTAACATGTTATGACCAAGAGTCATCCTCTGACGGCTTAAGACCTAAATATTTTACGGGCGAATTATTTTTTTTATTTCTTGGCCACTTAACTAATACTTATATCTGAATTTGTTATATTTTTCTAGTGAAGCTAATGTGCACATAATTACTTATGTTTAGGGATATGCTATTAGTGACACACCATTTTTGTACGCGCTTCAAGTCGGCCGCCATTAAAAACAATGCCTCACTAGACGACCTTGCACATAGTACAAAATCATCCACAAACATTGTTTCTTCGTTTCGAAAACAACACATGTTAAAAAAACTACAAATGCGGCAGAGACCTTTAAAACTGCTTACGTGTGGGTGTACGAAAGCGATATAGTCCCTTTGGTGAAATAAATGTCTTTTCCGCACTTTCCGTGTCCGCGCAAGCTCTCCCCTGCATTCTAACAGCGCCTCGGTGAGGCCAAATGAAAACGCGCCAAGCGTCTGAACGCACTGGCTTGCCCACGAGTTCATAGCTCGAAGGCCCGCGGCGTTCAATTGGCCTAGAATACAGTTTATTTCATTCAGGAACTTTATACACTGATGACGTGGCACCACCCCCTACCCATTGGCTGCGCCGTCATGTGCCTAACGACGCACGCACTAGGTCACACGTTTAGTGAGCCAGAAGGCTTCGACGTGACGTGTGCACTGACTCACGCATAGGCGCAGCTTTAGTGAATCAGAACCATGGAGCTGCTGTGGCGTTGGGGGAGCGCGCTCGTCTCGCGCCCCGGAGGCCCGGTTTCGATTCCCACCCAGATCAAAATTTACCTATTTTTTTTTTCAATGGGATTATTATACTTTGTTTAAATGAACCTTTCTGCTAAATTTGCCGTCAAATCGAGCATTTTTGACACGTTTTTACTCTTTGCCGTCGGCGATTTTTGGTAGCGTCATTCGGTCACGCCGCCAACTACAACCTTGTTTTTTTCGCGTAATTAGGCATATCATGCTTTCACATTAAAAGAATGACTCGGCCCCAACACGTAGCCTTGCGGCAGACCAGACGTAGCAGCAACATCATCTGAGCAACTCCTATTCAAAACAGCTCTTCAACGTACTTACTTAACAACACGGAGTTACAGCTTGTATATTCATAAAAGTATTCACGTGTTCATAGTACCGCTAATTTGACCTGGTCAACCTATTACCACTAATCTCACCTGGTATATCGACATTAGTAGCAATGCGAATGAAACGTTGGGTTATTTGCTGCGGCACACTTATAGTGCCACCATCGTCTCTCAACTTCATACTGTAAAAAACACTAATAGGAACAAAGTTTGAGTATCCATTCAATGTGTGAAACTGCGTTATATTTATTACCTTATTAGAACTCAAAATTACTCCACTCGTTTATATGTTCAACTTTTGATCGAATAGCTAGCTACTAAAACCTCAAATAAAAAAAAATGAATTTGTAACCCTAATTAAACTGACACAGTAAAACCCAGATATATCGAATCTGAAGGGGATCACGAAAATTTCGATATATAGCTAATTCGGTATATAAACCAATAGGCCTTGAGGCAAACGGTGGCTTACCAATTGGCGCGTTCGAGAACCGCCAACTTACTGCACGCAACTCGGGGGAAAAAAGCAAGCACACTTTGTTTACCCGCAAAAAAATTGCTGGATCACTTCTAACTTCAATGAAAAGTCCAAGCTGATTCTTTTCTTTACACTTGTAGCGTCCATCGCTTGCGGAAAATGAACTGGCGAATAGGCACTCAGCCCACACGATGACGGCTCGAAAATTGAATAGAAGGAATGTTGACGCTCGAGGTAGCATGCAGGCTACCCGAACAGCTCGACGGGGCTCATCTGACTTCACAATCTCTTCTCCCCCTCTAGGTGCCAGAATACCTCAAAGTGCACAAAGAAGAAGAGTGCGCTGCCGTGAGGTGGTCAATTAGAGATGCCCAGGTGACATAGATTAAAGCGAAATATTGCGCCAGAAATTGCAACCAAATAAGAGATGTACCGCGAGAAAAAGTATAATCTTTGATTTTGTTAGATATATTTGTATAAAGGTAGGTTCAGTTCACAAACCACGTTTCGTTCGTAGTGCTGGTAAACATCCACCTCTATCTTTTCCAACAGTACCACAGAAAGTTGTCCCCATGCCTCGAGGAACCACAGTAAGATACGCTTCGCTAGCAGAACTCACGCGATGGCAACAGAAAGCAAACGTCACATGGCAGCCACTACACTAATGACTTAGCAATTTTATAGGACCCTCTGATCAAAAATATGTTTGGTTTTCAGTCTTTGATCAAGAGAACGCAATTTGATGAAAATAAGGCATTCTTGTGACTTAGTATTTCATGATCAACTGTGGAAAGCCCCTGGCGGGTGGTATTTTAAATAGTCTTTTTTAATATTTGTTAACTGTCTCTATAGGAAGCGATTTGCTTTCAGAATGATAACACTATATCCTATTGGATGTACACGCCTGTTCATATTAACATACATTGGTTTAGGACTAGTGCTGTTAGAAACTTGAAGCGCAGCACCAACGCGTAATGAAATAAAAAGCAGCACGCACTGTCTCTACGTATGGCAGTCCTGTCAAATGCCTTGGAAGAATACAAGTTGTCAATTCATGCTGCCCTTTTCTGCTTCATGCGTGACGAAATAGTATAAAGGAACAACCATCCCATCAGTTCATTTATCTTTTAGTAGTAAAGACAGGTGTTACAAAAACATTCACAGCATATCCACGGGGTGAATGATGATGAGTGGGCGAAGCTCCGGAGGGAATCAGCGGATCTCCCGCTTAAGGGGACGCTAGCACAAACGCGTTAGAAACGTGCCGTACTCTCTAGTAAGGGGGAGCGGCCACAGCGTCTTACGCAGCCATTTACACATGCCGGAACGTGCACCGCGTGTGCCGACGCCATCACATGACTGCTGAGAGAGTATACGCCCCGTATTCATAAACGCTCCTCGACTTGAACTTGACTTGCGACCGCTTTGGGCAGCGCGTTCGAAACGCGTTGAAGGTAAGGCGGAGAGGCCACAGCGTCTTACACCAGCTTCTTACACGGGCCGTAACGCGCTAGCACAACCGCGTTAGAAACGCGCTAGAAACGCGGCCTTTCGTTAATGTTGGGTATTTATTGCCATCGTGGTGCATGTGTCCATGTCCTCTTCGTGGCGCAGTGGGCTAATGCCGCGCGCTCGGAAGCGAGGGGTCCCTGGTTCGATTCCGCGCTACGCACACAACTTCGGAAATTTTTCTCAGACTGGTTACACACTACTACTACGACGACGGGGACGGAACGGGAGCCGCTATAAGGAGCTTCGCCCCTAAAAAAATATAACAATAAGTAAGAGCTCTTAATGAACGTGGTGCCTAGAATTGAAACAGCCAAACAAAAATATTATTTTATTTTGTGCGGAAGTAGTGCACTTACTCTTCTGTTTATTTAATTACGTTTAAAAAACAAACATTGTGTAAAAACAAGGTTAATATGATTACAGAAATTGGTTCATTTACAAAGCCGCCTATTTTTTTTTTCTTTCAAGGTGAAGTCTGTTACAGAAATGTTCTGTAAACGTTCGGAAAAGCAATCAACAGAATATTTTCGTCAAAGCAAAGGAAACAAAGCTACTAAAAAAACAGAAGAGAACAAAAAAATTGTTATTATTTTTTTTGTCGTGTTGAACGGGCATTTCTAAAATTCTTGAATCTTATTTGTTCCGCTTTTGCTGACACATATAAGGCTCCGTGGCTATACACGTCGCTATACATGACATTGTTGAATTCTAGAGCGAGGTCTCTCGCATTGAAAAAGCTGCCAGTCTTTATCAGCAATTTTCTATATACTTCTTAAGAGCAGTAACACATTGGTTGGGTGCGCTCTAGTGCAGGGCTATGGAAATTGCAGTACTTACGGGTACTGCCATTGCACTGCACAGGTACTGCCCTTGCAGTACTTGGAAAATGCACGCCTGCATTCATACATCCTTACATGAGTAGGGGTAGTCGCGTCTTCTTCCGCACTCCGCACCGCAGTAAGCGTAGTATAGCTAACGTTTGTGGAAAAGCCGCACTGGAAGTGAACTTCCTACTCGTAGCTGGCAGCTTTTATCGCCAAATAAACTTGTCTCAAAAATAGGGCCTTTCTCCCAGCACCTGATGACTCTCTCTCCTTACGAAGCGCGTATATGTATATATATTTTCTTCCTTCCTTCTTGAGCCAGAATCTTTCCTTGGTCAGAAAGCATGACACGTCTCCATTCAGGTTGCCTTAAGGATGCGAGCACCATTGAGCGCGCGTCAGGTGCGTCCCACTGCTCTTATCCGCCCCTTCTTAAGTAAGAGAAGCACGGGCGGCCTGTCCACGTACGTAAAACGCAGTGGGCCAGCGAAGACCTTTTACGACGCCTGCTTCTCGAAAGAGCGACGCGCTTCGCTCAGTGTATACGTTTTCGGCGCGCTCAGCCGGCTGCGAGCGCGTACAGAATCGTGCAGCTTGAGCGCCGCTGATCTGGAGGTGGAAGCGCTGCCCTCGTTCGCACTGAACGTTTGGAGCTGGTGCGTTCAGCAGCGCATTACGATGGATCGGGCAGTGCAAGGAGCGACTGAGGGCATGTTTTCTGCGTTTGACGAGAGAGCATTACCATCCGCCACCGGTGCTTGAAGTGGGTGAGTCGTGGAAGCATTTATTTATTTATTTATTTATTTATTTATTTATTTATTTATTTATTTATTTATTTATTTATTTAGTTATACCTGAAAGGTCCCAACTGGACATTACATGAGGTATGGACACGGAGAAGGTGGAAATGATGCTGATGACATTACAAAGATGAGTCACTCGATGGTAGATCGAAAGCGCGCTGTATCGCGGATGAGTGCCGTTTTATTAGGAAGGCCATTCCAGTCTCGTGGAGTTCCCCAACTTTTTAAATATTGGCTTCACCAGGAAAGTAGCAATACGAAAGTTGTAGATCACGTATAAAAATGGCCTACTGAAGTGTTTGCAACTAAGTACCATAGATGGATCTTCTTGTAATTTTATTTAAAGAAAGCGCGCGAAATAAAAAACAAGCGCGTGATGGCACCACAATTTCAGCGCCCCATGCATAACTTGATTCATAACTATGTTACACAAATACGCTATCCTTTTTTCTTCCTGTAAACACATGCGCAGTCTATACTCCTTCACATATATAAATAGGTTCCGTGGCACAATAAATTTAGTTGAAAGGTTGCGCTTGGTGTGCGTTCTTTTCTCACCTCCGTGTCTTTGTTGCGCAATAATACTCCAGTAATGCCGTATATTGTGTCCATATGCTATAGAAGAACCAGGCCGTTAACTCGACAGTTAGTGCTTGTTAGCTGTTGCGAGCGCTGGCGCAGTCTCCAGCCGGCGACTCAACCGCTCTAGACACGTGAGATCCGCATTGTACTTGATTACAGGGGCCGACACCAGCCGTGCAGGCAGCGCTTAACATTGAGCGCTCATGTGTCGTGCATGCTTAAGCATAATCAGATCTATTACTCTATTTAATCACCTCCTACGCTACCGAATGACGCCGCTGAAATTTCACTATGGGCGTATGATCTAGAGCAGAAGGCCAATCTTTGAAGCCGCATATGCCGTAGCACGAATTCCTGAGTGCTGACCTATAGATATTATCATATATGCTGCATTCTAACAACATTCACTAGAATTCAGCATCAGCAATAATTTATAAATTTATAAATATAAGTTATAAATCTACAAATAAATAGTTTCTTGCCAGTCTTGCTATCCTGGTTCCGTATTATTCACATGTATATTACTGCAGCCGCCTGTTTTCTACCCGAATGAAATGAAAACCCTTATACCTCTGTTTCTTGAAACAGTTATTGCAGCGCCCAGGCAAACATGCCATTAGCCTTGTCCTATATTTTATAGATGTGCCGATAAAAACAACCCAACAAAACCCCTAAGGTCCTCGTTCAATCTCTTCTGCATTCTGCTATCCGCGCGCCAACGCAGACGGAAGACTACAGCTACCAACTAGCACAGCGGCCGCGGTGTCACAATGCAACTCGTGGTTGGAATGGTCTCTGCGGATGCGCTGGCGAGCTCTTGGCTTCGTTAAAGGTAGTAATTATTGGCAGACTGTTAACTCAGCATACATAATGTTTCGTGCAGTGCGAACGAGCCACTATTGCGTTAAACTTGACTTCTTCCCGCTAGATTACATATTTTTTTATTTACCATCCATATATTTTGGGAACGTATCATTCCTGCACTACTAACCGGACATCTTGGTGTAGTTCTAAGCTGTGGGTCCGGACTTCCTCTTCAATTGTATTTCCGTTACCGACATTATAGTGCAGTAGAACCTAGGGCCACATTATGTAACTGTAGTTTCCTCGATTCATTCGTTTCGCTACTTGTCATTGGCTCCGATGCCGTTCAAAAGCCTCGTGCCGAGTAGCCGATCTCAGCAATGATGGTGCTGGAGGCAGCGAGGAAAGGCGAAAAGAATGGATCGCGAGAAAAGTCCTCAAACATTGCGGCCCCTGTTATTCGGCATCTTCTTCTTCTAAGGCATCAACACGGAGTCTCATGTCCGGCATCAGCGGAGCCCCGTCACGAAGTCGGAAGCCTGTCGAAGCATGCGCACGCTCAGTTTTCTCCTCGCCTTCTCGCTGGTAAGCGGCAACGACCTGAACGACTGCCGCTGTGCTTGGCTTGGACTCGACAAGGCGCAGCGCCTCGCCATCTACCAGGGGCAGCCGCCGGAACAGCCATCAAACGGCGCCACAGTACCAGCGGCTTGGGCCTGCTTCCAGAACCGCATCTATCAAGAAGGGTGAGTGAGGCCCCCATTGCGCGCGTCTCAATGAAAACCTACTGGCGCCGTGTGCGTGCCTTGTTCTTCCTTGTGTCCACGTACTGGTTGCACTACGCGTACATTCCTACTGGTGCAGCCGTCTGTAGACAGTGAAACGCTAGCATACGACGTAACCACATTATGTGTACTTTTCACATCCACGGGCATTGTCCCGAAGCGTATGTGAAGGAAAATCAACAAAGTCTACACAAGCACACCAGCGGAAGATGCTTAACTTATAGGACTTGTGAGCACCAGAATGCCTACTTGGGCTTAAGGTGAAAGTTTATTCAATTTCTGGTGGCCCACCGCGGGAAAAATGGTATGACATCTATGATAGGCTCACTGGGCAAACATCGCGAATAGTTTGAAATACACCCACTGTCAACTATTCTAGGCGCACATACCGCGAGTTTGTAAAAGCAACTATGTCTTTCACAAAGAACTCTCGACTATTTCTGTGGGACACCTGCGCAGGGGTAATGCCTGGTTAGGTTGGTGTACGCAGTCCTTAGTGGGCCTAACCTAGTCAAGATATTCTTCGCTCAGGTGGTCCTACCTGGAAGTGGAGACGAACCCCAGTGTCGAAGACGGCATCCAGGCATACGCCGCCGGTGCTCTCGAGGCACATTTGACTCGTCAGCTTATGGACAATCACTGGTTGAACATGTTCGGCGGGTACTGCCGCGGCAACAGCCTTTATTGCAGCCGTCTTCGCCAGTTCTTCGACGCCAACATCGGTTTCTCTCAGGGAATGCAGAACTTACACCGAGAGACGGACTCCTACTGGCGCATGGCAAGTTCTACGAATTTCTTATTCACACATCTGCGAAAGCCTGTCCTTGTTGGCAAGAATTATTAAAAAAAACGTAAGAATGAGTAGATATCAGAACTGAAATACACCAGTATATATGCCCGCGCTGCAAATTTTGTTTTGTCCTTCTATTGACCCTTTTCGTGGTGATCTCATGGGCGCTGCCATGTTTGATCATGTGGTGACTCGTCCATTGCTTGCCTCAGCTGCCTCCGTTGCGTCCGTGTTTACAGTGGATGTACAGAGATCAACACACATGTCTAGAACACACTCCTGAGGGCCAAATCAACTACCAAACCTTAAGCCGACCACCAGGCTGAGACATTCTGTGGAAACTGTAAATGTAGTCACGCAACCTCACATACAGCCGATTTTGGGCCACATTTCGTCTTCAGATATCGCCAGCGCAGTCCTGAGAACGTGGTTCGCGCGTTCTAGAGAAGTGTGTCGACCACTGTACATGACACGGCACATGACGCCGGTGCGGTTCAGGAAAACTCTGCTTCGGGAGATATCGTAGACACTGACAGGGTGGAAGACACGAAGTTTTGGCCACAGATTCGGAGGACATGTAAATGGATTTGGCCTTTATTAGGCTTTGTCCAAACGGCACGAACAGCGCATATGGTGTTTGTTCTAAAAGCGAGCCTAAAAATGTATTCCAAGCAATCCAAACTTTTCATTTATGAATTGAATCATGATCAGTATGTATTGCTGTTCGTTTTTATTTCGCAAATTCCTTGAGCAGCGGCTTGTCACGTTTATGACTCAGTGACATGACACGTCTCTATGGCGGTCACTATTGCGTCTCCATTGCGGTCTCCATTGGGGTCACTCCGGTGCGGTCACTATCTGATTATTTTCTTCCCAATTTCTCGCTGGTGTGCTTAGTTGCAATATATTTGCTCTTTCTGCACAAAAGGCTTGGGAGGTAGCTTTTCTGTACTTTGTATTAGCTTGTAGCAAATATTTATTATCGCTAGTAACTCGCTTACACCTGTGGACCATCACGAAACATTCAGCTGCAACCATTCGTGTGCTGTCGGCATAGTAGCTGTCACCCATGCTGATTCAAGAATGCGCCCATTCACATATTTTTAATACATTGGCGATATAGTGTGCTCAAGTTTGCGTGCGAGTTGGGGTAGATGTGTGTAGATAACGTGCACGAAACTTACTATGCGGCGTACTCCCTTTGTCATTCTTTAACAAGTGGTACTTCCGGGGTTAATTGAAGTTTTTTATTTGGAGGTTAGCGATACAACACTGGTGGATGAGTGAATTTTTTATCTACGAGGAACGTCGCGCAACGGGAAGGGCCGGCAACACTGGCTGTCCGTCTTGGTCAGAACTATTCATTCACTTGGTCACACATGAGCATTCCATTCCTGAATATGCCAGTCACTATTTTTGCACACGTCTTCAAACCAGAACTCGAGATTTTGCAGCATGAATGGAACGCAGTGCATGAGCGAAAACCCAGTTGCATTCCCGACAGCTGACCGCACAGAAACAGGGCAGAAACGGTAATGGTTTCGCATCCGTGCGCTTTCGCTGAGGCATCGTGCGGTGTGCCGACGCAAGCGCCATCTAGTTTCTAGAGAGAAAACTGTTCCGCGAAAAGGGTCAATAAAGAGGCCTGTGCATAGACACTAGTTAGACGCCTTGTTAGACGACAATATTGCTTGTTATGCTAGGGCGACAAACTCAATATGGCTGCTTGATTGCAGCCCTCCACTTTTCTTTTCTCAATCTTATAAAATGCGACAAGCATAATCCTAAATGCTCGGAAGAAAAATATGTTCCTAATAAACATCCAAAGGATGTGTTCGAAGAATAATGTTATAATTTTTAAACATAAGTATGAATTATTTCAAAACAATATATAATTGACAGTAATAAACTGTTATATACAGGGAAAAAAGTTGTCGCAGTTTCGCCTGAAAAGCGAAGCATCAATGGCAATAGCAAACTGGTAGAGAGCTATACAGAGTAATGTTATTTGCTTTATCAGCTGTATAAACTTGGACATGCAGCAGCACCGGCAACACGCAGAACTGTTGTCGACGCCGTCGGCGTTTTGCCCGCGTTCGCTCAAAATGCGTGCGGCGTTGGTGACTGTTGCCGGAGCCTCTGATATAAATAGGCACTTGGTGCCGCAGCTAAACGTCGCCTCCCTTCCCTCCCCCTCCCCCTCCCCCACGGCCTCTCGCGCATCGGAAGAAGGCGCGTTTGCTCTACATATATGGTGATTGTAAAGGAGGAAAGAGACGCCTACTTCTGCAGCCCTTAAGGGAGCACGGCGCAGAACGCGCGTTTGTTCTCCGCCGTGCGTTCACTCCCCGTGAAAGCGCGCGCCCCTCGCGCCCTTTCACTCGCACATACAGCGTTCGGCGCGCGGCGACGATTTAATCTCCATTGACGTCATACGGAACCTCACGGCGACGGCGACGGCAGAAATCTGCTTTTGAGTGTCCATATAATTGCTATCGCAATAAAAAGTAATCGTTAGATAAGCAATCTGTGACTTCCGATTATTTATGATGTGTGCAATTACCTTTATGTATGTTATACTAGTGATGTATATAGTAACTTCGAAATACAAGCACGGGATAACTTGGCGAACTCACTCACGATTTGACTCACTGAGACTCATACTGACCGGTGAAACTGAATGAGTCCGATTGAATTTTTGGGCCGCGAGTCAAGAGAGACGAGGTGATTTCAAATCAGCAGGCGTGAGTGGTTCCAATTCCGACTAGGTGTCAGTCGACGTATGAAGGACATAGCCTGAACCCGAGTCCCAGTAAACTGTATTGATACTAAATGAAATACCAATATTGATATTAAATGTATTGATACTAAATGAAATACCAATAGTCTTGTCAGTGCGCTACACATCTATTTAAAACTAATTGAGAATTGCGTTTTGTTCGGATAAAATAAAGCTTGACAGTTAGTTCTTTATTTCGAAAGGGGATTCTAAATAATGTTCATCCCCCCTCACCTAGTCGCGCTTCAATTACAGTTCCCATGACCCTCCTTGTCGACCAGTTTAAGTTCTGGGCTGCTTTTCGTCCAAAGCTTCGCGACCGTGTGTATTGACCTTGATAGTACCTTGATCTTATACTTATTGCTGATAACGTGCGGCGCGCTTCTAGTACGGCAGGCCCGTACGTGTACCTAACACGTACGCATTAAAGCACTGCATCATGCCTTGAGTTGTTTATTTGAAGTTCTTGCCTAAAATTATATGAATTAAGCGAAGGAAAGGCTACATACTTCCAATCTGTACTTACAAGGTGCCGAACTTGATTGTCAGAGGTCGGGTTGTAGAAAGATACGAATGAATGAGAACGTGCGTGATAGACCATCAGCGGTAGCAACGTTTCTTTTTTCTGCCACGCAACTTATTTCGCAAATGTTTGTTACAAAATTGTATGTCAGATATACGTTACATGACATGCTCGCAATGTAAATTTGGCAATGGCGGCGAAGGAATTCAGGAAATACCAAGGAGTAAACACAAACGTACGGGTCCATCTCGTTAATCATAGAACACATACGTATAACATTACAATGCATGCAGCTTCATTTCCCCTATAGCGACAGAGAAGATACGGACACCCGCGCTGCCCTGATCCAACACTTCTTCCTTCAGTCCTTTTATTGCGTGTTCACGAGTAGCCCCGCTCGCTGACCGCTTCAGCCTGCGAGCAGTTCTTCGTAACTGAGGCTGCTTCGTGCAAGGCAGTGCTTCAGCGCATTATTAATTGTTTGGTTGACGCGCTCCCCGAAACCGCCCCACCACGGAGCTCGTTCGGCGATGAATTTCCACTTGATGTGGTGAGCACTTGTCTGGTTATGGGCGGTCTCGCTGAGAAGCAATCGCAGTTGCTTGGAACAGCTGCGGGATGTTATGGCGTTATCCGAATAAAGTGTAGATGGAATCTCACCCCTGGATGTAAAACGACGAAAGACAAGGATGACTGCTTGCGTTTCCATGTCCGAGGTTATTTCTAGGTGCACTGCTCGTGTCACCACAAAGGATAAAACGGCACTAAAATGTTTTGCAGTCTGTTGCGCAGAGCGTCAGTATATGGGCCGCAAGAGTCTACTCCCACGACGTCGAACGGGGACGTTTCTGCTGTGTGGTCTTTCGGTAATGCTGCCACCGGGATCGACGCTGAAAGCAAACTTCAACGGCGACACGTCAAGCACGACTGATGCCCTTCTTAACGGCTTGTCTTTCCTTTAGGATCCAAAATCTTGACCGGAGGTCAAGAAGCGTAACTTGAACTCCGTTATGTAGAAGACGGACATGTGTGGCAGATACCAAGAGCCGCGTAAACAAGTGGTCACTTGGTAACAGGATTCGGTGTTTCATTAAGTTCCTCTGGCCCATCGAGTTCCTGTAAGCGGCCTCCAACTCTAAGCAGCCCGTCGAGGTCAATATCCGGCCGTAGGGTCAGCACGCTGGAACCTGATTGCAACGGCTCCACAGCGTGATGTGCGGAGACCTCGGCTGGGAAGGCGGCTTTCTGAACCAACTTGAGCCAGTACCGCTCTGCATGATTTAGTGACGTCAGCGGCCCAGACAATGATGGCTGGTTTCGGGAAGCGTTGCAAAGAAACCTCAAAATCCAGGCGGTTACTCTGAGATGTCCGCAGAATGAGCTGTAGTTTTCGAGGCCCAGCATTCGTGTCGGTGGCTTGCGGCTGAGACTGTGGCTGGGCACCCGGACGCGAGTTCGCTGTTCAGGTCATGCACCGTCAGCATAGCGCAAGGGTTTAAAGGCCAGTTGCCTTCTGGTTCGGCTAACCACAAAGGTCCAGTCCACCACTTTGTTTCTCGCATTAGAAGCGATGCTGCTACTCCGCAGGTCCAAACGTCAGCCGAGTTATCTGCGCTCAAGCAGTGCCGCCAGGTGTAGCCTTGTGTCAAAGTCTGAATCTCACAAACATGGTTCCGTATTCCTTACGAAGGTCTCCAAGTGGTTAGACTCGCCTAATGAAACGCTATCGTTGAATAAGTCTAGGAGGCGGCGACAAATGATCAGATCTCGGGCATTTTTTGGATGTAATGCCACAATCTCCCCGCTAAAAGACACGCAAGAAGTTCTAAACGCGGTAGAGAAATCGTATTCAGTGGCGCGAGGCCAGGCTTTCTAATAAGGAACCTGACAGTAAAACCGCCGTCGGCTTCTAGTTGGGGCACAAACAGTGCGACTCCATACGCATGAGGGCTGGCGTCAGTGAACAAATGTATTGTGCCGCCATGATCATGATCTTGTGATGCCAGTGAGAGGCAACGTGGAATGCAAAGGGTAGACATGACAGGCAGTTCCGATACCCAGTTCTTCTACAAGTTCTCAAGGTCAAGAAAAAGAGGCTCTTCCCAATTGATGCCCTGCCTCCTTAGCCGTTGGAACAGGAGTCGTGCTCTCGCCTGAAATCGAACGACGAAGCCCAATGGGCCGAATAGCCTGGCGAAGGCTTGAAAACGGTTTGCTTCGTCGATGGTTGAGTTTAAATATATGACAGTACGGTTTGCGTGGTGAGGATGATGTCATCTCATAAGCGGTTCCAAAGCAGGCCAAGCACCTTGAATTTAGAGCTCTGCTCACTAACATTCTCAAGTGAGAGGCCATCGTTTAAGGACAAGGTGCAGAGCATGCGGGAGTTCACGCACCATTTTCTCAGTTGCTTTTCTGCATCGGTAATAATGGTATTCACTTCCCGGTAAATCTCCAATGTCCCCTCTTCGGAAGACGCGCCTATGACTAAGTCGTCCATGTAGAATGACCATTGTAGGCCGACTGCAATGTCCGCATGTGTTGTCTTCTCTTTCGAGGTGGTGCTGCCGGGTTGCTGACAGCAAAAACGGGCAAAACGACGCTCCGAAAGGCACCCTGGTCACGCGCCACTCGACGATTATTGGGACGGGATGCTCCCATGTCGGTAGTCGGTTGATCCACAGGAAACGGAGAGCGTCTCTGTCTTCCGATCGCATGCATATCTGGAGGAAGGCCTTCCGGAGGTCAGCGGTGAAAACAAACTTGTTGCATATAAACTGCAGGAGCAGCTGTAGGAGTTCGGGGGCAATCTTGATGCCTTTATAGAGCATGTCGTTGAAAGACGGTTGTCCGTATTCATGCAATCAGGCATCGAACACGACGCGGACCATCGTAGTCACGGCTTCGCGTCGGACTGCTGCATGTTGCGGCAGCTAGTAGACAGTCTGTCCGAGGGGTTCAGATGGCACTTCTCTCTCTGCATGGCCCTCCTTAAAGCACACGCCCATGGCGCCTTCGTAGTCCTGTAGAAGTGCTGGGTGATGTTCGAACCGCTGAAGCTTACGCTTGAGCACGCCTTCACCTACAGTCCGTTTTGTAGATGGCGTGAGACCTGGTGTATTGACCATCAGCGGTAATACGTAGCGTCCTGCGCTCTTGTGTAGTGCGCTGCGAAAGTGGACGCGCGCCGGGCGCTTGTTGATGTCGTGACCTCGTGTCGGTCAGTTATTCCATTTGCATCTAACTGCCACAAGTCATGAACAAGGCAGTGGCACTGGTGTTACGCGGTGACTGAGGATAGCAGATATTATAGTACATTTCATGAATGACTCAGCCAAATATAGTCTATACTGCACATAGGTTGTCTGCGAAATGTTCGGCGCGTCCGGTCACTACCCTCCAATGATTGTCTGACCTGACTAAGACGCTTATCGTCCAATCTTGAAGTTGATCCTGTTGAGGTTTCTTAGCAAAGGCTAGATTGTGGTCACGCGTCATATTAACAACGGTGCGTTCTATGGCCGGACCCTTCACGGTACAGACCTCTGGCACCTCCAGAGCTTCAACAGTGACGTCATTCGACTCAATAGGGTCACAGAGTGTGACGTTTGCCCTTCGGCATTGCTAATGCCATGGGGGAGTTGCACCCGCCGAAATAAACACCGCTAATTCGTCATTTACAGTGCAAGGCAGAGATAGCTGCTGGCACTAGTTTTTACGGATAAAGATGCGCTGGCTGCCGGTGTCAAGCAGCAGCGGTACGGGCACGCGGCCACGGCTTCCTGACGCCCAGACTGTGGCTATTTGGTGCAACACAGATGACGAGCGCGTGCTGCTTGCAGGAGCTGTTGGTACCTGCTTTTATCGTTGTGTGGCCGTCTCTCGGTTTTCAGCGGCAACAGGAGTATTGGATTGTGGACTGTGGTTTCCTAGTCGGCCCCAAATATCGCACAGTGCAGGAATGGGACGTCTTGAAAATCGATCACACTTGATCCAAGATGCTGCTCGGAAACTGCGAGAAATGTGCCCCTACTTCCCGCCCATATAGCCGCAATTCCTGCTGGAAAGCCGTTGGCGCTTTTCCTCTGCGAATTGTGCGGCCCGGCAATCACGCGTCAGGTGTCCTGGGATGCCGCAGAGGGGACACGTAGTCTGTCGAGGCATTGAAGTGGCACCTGGGTATGAATACTGTGCTGTCAGTTCTAAGGTGGACAGTGTATGAGGCTGTATAAAGATGCCCGCTATCTTGTGGTTTGTTGACCACCTCCCTGAAATGGGTACCTCGCGTGACACACGACTCTCCTTCCTACTTTCCACTTCAACTTGAAGGAACTTCAGAATTGCCTTCACTTGCACTTCTCTCGATTTCACTGCAGAGTCCGCGATGTCTGTGCCTGTCTTCGCGCGCTTACGGTACAAGATCGCCAGGTCCTCTGGCAATGAGCGCATCATTCCTGGGTGCAAAACAACCACGTACTCTGCTGACGCATGCCAAGGCTGTCCGAACAGTCGGTCCTGAACTGGATGTGCTCATACCGGTCCCGCAGTCTTGATACTTGTGACGATGACTCGATCGGTTGAATTGCAAGCGGGCTGTTCATGTGGTCCTCGATGAGGAAATCCTTTCGACAATACTGTTGGGTGAGCACCTTGACGGCAGTATTGTAGTTCGCTTCAGTCAGGCGCATTCCTTCGGTGGCCTGCTTCGCAGCGCTGGCCAAGTAAGTCATCAAGCACTTAAACCTTTCAGTGTCAATGAGATCGGGGTGCGTGTAAACCGTCGTCTCGTAATACTCTCAAAATCCCTGCCACTCACGGTTCTCACCATTAAGTACGGGTACTTGAAGCTTCGGCAAGGCGACTCCTATGCCGGGTGCTCGCGGCCTGTTGTGATCGACGAAGGTTTGACCGATGATCTCTGAGTGAGCAGCTCCCACGGCATTGTTAGATCCATCATTAGCCCCAGCATGTCTCGACTGGTGGTCTTCGCTGACGGCAGGACCGGCCGATACACGTGTGTTCAGTGCGTACCGAAGCCTGCTGACGGCGCTGGTGATTTTTCCTGTTAATTCATAGCACTCTTAATTCCTTTGTCAATCTCCTCACGTCAAATAGGTCGGCGACCAGATTGTCCAGTTCGGCGAGAGCTGAGTCTTTGTCGCGAAACCCTTTGATTATGTCCTGGAGATCGGCTAATGACGGTTGAGTGCCTCGCAGTAGGATCTCGCTGGCAACGGAAATGAGTCGCGTAGTGGAACTAAGAAAGATGTCTCGATCCCTGCGCAACTTCTCCATCCTCGGTATGGTATCGGTGTGAAGAATGCCAGCCTTATGCCGGGTTTCCGGCACCAATAATGCAGCGACAGAGAAGAGACAGACACCCCTGTGGCATATCGAACACTTCTTCCTTCTTTCTTTTTATTACATGTTCACGAGCAGCCGCGATCTCTGCCCACTACAGACTCGTCTTCCTGGATTTCCTGCGCGACGCGTGGCGTTATCCGCCACTGTTTTCCCGCGGGAGGCTCAACATTCCCCATGTCAGATAAAAGTATATAGGCAGCCTCACTTTTTCAAGTAACTGTATGCCTTGATTCACCATTTCACGCATGTGCGTTAACTGGGAACTTCTTGTAACGCTAATGCCAGGTGTCTTACCTTGTCGCGATTTACAGAACTGGCCGTAGCAGTACTGCAGCCTGTTGAGAAGTAAAACGATAAAATCCACTAAGATCATATTTGGGGGAAATGGACGGAACTAATGGCGAATGTGCACGCGAAGTTAAATGCGCGTTGGATGATTTTGCTAAAAAGTATTAAAGTAAGCGCTTGAAAGAGTTTAATGTGAGCAAGGACACTTAGTTCCTTTTAAGGCAACTGCTAGAAAGAAGCATCTTCGCTGGAAATTGGGCTGAGACTCTGCAGTCGCACAAGCCTTCTAACCTTTTTTTTGTGTTTCTTTTGAATTGCACTGGTTTACTGGCCAGAGCCATTCGGCTCTAATCATAAATATTTGTTTCTTGTCAGCGTTATTTCGCGCTGACAGACGAACTACTTCAGGAATACGAGCATTACAGGCAGAATAGTGATC